>NC_133772.1:87114238-87385981 GCF_003597395.2 Chelonoidis abingdonii
CCGGAGAGATGGGTTGTGGATTTGGGTGTAGATCAATGATCGGTGGGGTCTAAGGGTATGTTGATGTTGTTCATGTTAGTGTAGGGAGTATCCTGAGTAGATTTGCAGGTTTTAGTGTATTCCTCAGTGGGATTTGAGGGAAGTGCCTATAGAATTTGTGTTGGAGAGTTTGTCTGGAGAGTTTGTCTCATTTTGGTAGTCAGATGTTATGATGAAAAGACTCTTTATAGCTCTTGTGATGAATGTCGGGTGGTGTTTTGAGGCTGTGGATGGGCATTGCGTCTGCATGATTAGTTACTGAGGAAGCGTGTTGTTAGTTCTCAGTCAATTCTGCTGTGCAGCGTGGCGATAGCATTTCATGTTAGACGTCAGAATGTCATTTCGACCTCAGGGGAGTCCAGTGGAGTTTTTCTGTGTGCGTTGGTGGGGAGGGGTAATGTGTATAGTGGTGTTCTAGTGTGTGTTGAAAGTATTCTTTGAGTCGAGCCGGGCGAAAGTAGCTTTCAGATTGCCATAGAACTGTTATGTTGTGGGGGTGGCCAGGCCAGAAAAGAGAGTCCCGAGATGAGGACATCAGACTTTTTTCTGGGCTGGAGTGTGTAAGTTGGGATAGATGTGACGATATTGGGTGGGTGGGTTGGGGGTAATTGGTGGCCCCTGAGGCAGGTAGTGAGTTTTAGACAATTACGTCTTTTTTTTGGTAGGAGAGGTGAGTGAGTATGGTAGAGTTCTATCTTTTTAGTGAATGTCCGTTTTGTAATGGAAGTTTGTTTTAATGAGAAGTCTCTAGTTGGAGAGCTCTTTTTTGAATGTTTTCCTGTTTGCTTATTAGGATGCTGAAATTCAGGTGTTCCAGTTTCTTTTGATAGAGTATGGCATATATATATCCTGGTGTGTGTAGTGTAGAGAGCAGTGCTTTTTTCTTTAGTCGATTTGGGATGTCATCGTTTGCATTGGAATGGAGATGATATTGTTTGTTTTGTGCAGTTTGTATGAGGTTAGATGATTTCACTCCTACGGTAAATGCAGTCTTGATGGATGTCTAAGTATAGAGGGGTAGCCAGTTAGTCTGTTCTGTAAAAGCAAAAGATACTGTGGACCTTAAGATAAAAGACATTTTGGGCGTGAAGCTTTCGTGGTGATACCATTCGTCAGATGCATTTGTGGAATACTTCAGGGCGAGGGACTCTTTGCTGCTTTTACAGATCCAGACTAACACGGCTACCCCTCTGATACCTGAATAATGTTGTGATTTTTGGTATAAGGGACCATCTGTCAGAAAGACAAGCCTGCCTGGGTGGCAAGATAGTCCCCTTAGGTACTCTGGTCTATCTGTGACTCCACATTAAGACTCTTCCAGTTCTTGAGGAGTTTACACTTGATAATTGGTTAGTGAAATTTAAGTCTAGACCTCACAGCTAATTTGGGGTCTTTGCCCTGCCTCTTAACACTCTGCCCAGAGGTTGTTACTCAGGCTCATGAGCCACTGTAGGACAGCTTAAAAGAGGCTCTCTCTTTCCCCCTTTCCAGAAAAGTCACCCTAGAGATGAAAGAATTCAATAGCATTCTTTTACAACTTTAAAGCTGATTTATTATCACAAAAGAAATCACATCACGTTATCTTTACAAAAACGAAGACAGCGTCAGATGAGTTATAATTTTGTCTCCGTGCAAGATCATACTCTATTGACAGCATCACTAAGGCCAATACATGCTATTTACCCATTGTAGATTGGAGGCTTAAAAAAAAAAAAAAAATAGGAGCAGCAGCAATAGGGCTAATTTGCTAAAGGATCACTCCTCTTTGGAAACCAAAGAGCATAAAGACAAAAATCCTTAGAGCAATGCAGATCTGTGGGAAAATATTCTGCAGTCCTTTATGCAAGTCTTGTTTAACATCTTAATTAAAATCACTTTTCAAATAGTCACTCTCTCAGCTTGTTTAAAAAGGGGGGTTTCTTCAACAGAATCATCTTCCATCAAATCTATCCCGTAGCATTTTGATAGTTGAAACTTTTGAGATACTGTACTTGTCATCATTTGTTGTCAGACTCCTAATAAGTGAAGATATGCTGTTGATTTTTTCAGCAGTTTCAGATTTCCTTGTAATTTTGCATATAATCACATCTAAAGCAATGTAAAATACATCAACAGCCCAAAAGTAAATTATGAACAATGTCAGACCAAGTCACTTCATGACTTGTGCACACTTCTGGAAATGCTGTTGCCATGCCTCATGAAAATTCAGTTCCTGGTGTCCTCACTCTCCTCTATGAGCCATCCTACCCAGATGGACTATGTCTCTCCTGATGCACAGCCTACAGAGGAGAATGGGAGCATGAACTATCCAAACTGCAACTCCCAGCAGCATTTCACATTTTGGCTGAAATTTTTTTGTTTGTTTTCAGATTTCCACCAAAAGAAAAAACAAATCCCAAGTTTAAACAAACCTTTAATCCAGGTCTACTCAGCATTTTATAGGATTGCCTTGATCCTGCAAGGACAGATCCTTATCCCAGGCCAAGTACCAGTGAATACAATAAGACTTCAGCCAGGAATAAGGGTTTGCTCACATGGATCCAACTGCAGAATGAGGGTCTTAAATGGTCAGCTCTTCAGGTCAGGAACAGAGCAGTCATTTGTTTGAGACAGAGCATCTAGAGTGCTGTAGTACATGAACAATAACATCCATTTGTCATCTCAGTTTTCTTGAACCTCCTTGCTCTTGCATGAGGGGAACTATTTTATACCTCTGTCATACTCTAATATGATCTTTTATCCCCAAATAAAATACTAATTTTCTTAGTTTCTCCTCATATGAAAGTTCTCCTTGCCCCTAACCACACACATGTACAGTATACTGCACTGAATCACTTGTTTATTTTCTCTTTCTCATGTGTCATTTTTGACCAGAGGTCACAAAACCTTAATTCAGTATTCAAGGTGAGGATGCTGCACCAGTTGACACAATTGCATTATACCTTCCCCCTCTCCTTTATCTTGTTCTCTGTCCTTTATAAAATCAGATGTGTTTTATAGAGAAAGTGAGTACATGGCTATTAGTCAATTTACACTCAGTTGTTACCTAGGAAGAAAAATCAATTACATCTTGTCAGGTAATTAATCCAGTTTATACCCCATGGTCTGGTAGCCTCTGGAAGCTCTTAACCATTTCATACAGCATACTCCATCTGTCATCCTTCCTGATCCCCCACAAGGTCATAGCACAGAGTATGCCATTTAGATCCTAGAGCCAGTTACCTTAGCAGTTCTTTCCTGGGAACTTGGAAAGATTTCCAGTTCCTAATTAGAAAGTACTTTCTTGTGAGGAATGATAACTCAACCAACTCTAAGTCATTTTTAATAGCTCTTACTTACTCCTTTAATTTCCATCCAATCAAGTCCAAAGCCAAAGATTTTTGGAACCTATATACCAGGAAGTTATGTCGCTACCAGTATTTTAAATATGAAAGACTGGAACTGTCTTTCAGCTCCATAAGATAGGTATCCAGTTTAGTATCTTTTCTACTCCCGAAGACCATCTCATCACACTTTACTAAGAATAGGGGCAATATATACATTCTTTGTAGAGGTTTATTAGTTTAGAAGTTTGATTCATCTAGTAGTTCCTTCCAAACCAGTTTACTGCTTCTAAATAGGTCTGTGGCTTGGTCTACACTATATACTTACTTACGTATCACTATAGTCTATATCAATCTTAACCCCCTGTGTAGACAACGTTATATTGATGAGAGAGCTTCTCCCACCAACATAGCTTACGCCTCTTGCAGAGGTGGACTTATTAAGCCAATGGGAGAGCTCTCTCCCGTCAGCTTAAAGCACCTTCACCAGACGTGCTACAGAGGCACAGCTGTGCCAATGTAAATTTGTAGTGTAGACCCAGAGGCGGATTTACAGTAAAACACTGGTTGCCTTGGCACTGGGCCCCCCAATCACAGGGCAGCTGCAGGGGCAAAAGCTTGGTCCTGCTAGCTTCTGGGGCTCCTGCTGCAGGCTCTGCACCCACCGGTAGCCAAGCTCCCCATTCCCCCCACTCTTCCCCACCACCTCCCCCACTGCTGCCCCCATTGCTGAACAGCTGTTTGCCAGTGCTTAGGTCGCTCCAGGGGGGAAGTGGGAGAAGCAGGGCCACAGTGCACTCGGGGGAGGAGGCAGAGGCGGGGCCTTGGGGAAGGGGGTGGAATCAGGGCAGAGTGTAGCAAAGGCAGGGCCCCCGCACTCCCCCTACATATACCCCCCCCCGGGACCTGCCTGGGCAGGGGGCTGGGAGCACCCACAGGACCCCAGCCCACACTCCCAGCCCTGACTCCTGCACCACCCCGCGAGCACCAAATGGGAGCTCCTGCACCCCCGCCACATTCCCACCTGCACCCCTTGCACCAAATGGGAGCTGCCCCAGGTAAGTGCTTCCCACCCCAACCTCTTGCCCCAACCCTGAGCCCCCTCCTGCATCCTAACTCCTGGCCAGACCCTGCACCCCAACCCCCAGCCTGCTTGTTCACCCAAACTCCCTCCTAGACCCTGCACCCCCAGCCCTGAATACTGCATCCCCTTCACACACTCCCAGCCATGACTCCTGCATCCCTCTCACACACCCCAAGCCCCCACCCACCCTGACTCCTGCACCCCCCCACATCCCCACCTGCACCCCTCACATCAAATGAGAGCTGCCCCAGATAAGTGCTCCATACCCCAACCCCCTGCTGCAGCCCTGAGCCCCCTCCCGCATCCCAACTCCCAGCCTGCTCCTGCACCTTAACTTCCTCCCAGACCCTGCACCCTCAGCCCTGAGTCCCCTCCCGAACCATAAGTTCTGGCAGGACCCCACACCCCAATGTTTTATTACTTTTTTTTAATAAAGTGCTCTTATTCAAAGCACTTTACAATAGTTAGCTAATGGTACAAACAATATTTGGAAAGATCGTTAAGTGATCGACCCTCAGCGATTTTCAAGTAGTCTGTGGAAAAATAAGTTAGACTACAAAAACAATCACTTTATTTTCATTTACTTCCTATTACTTATAGGAGGAGGATGAAGAAAAAAAGAATGAAAAATGGAGGCGGTGGGGAGGTAAGAGAGAAAGTTCTTTTTCTTGGCTGGGTCCCAAGAAGAGGCCCCAAAAATGAAGCTGAGCACAGGGCCCCACTAACTCTAAGACTCAGGGCAGGTCTACATAGTGGTGGATTTTCTCCCCCACACCCTGATTATTTCACAGCTTTTGATAAGCAAGAGGGAGCTGGGCAGGGCACATCCCATGTACAATTTTTAAGTAAGTTTTACAGTTTCATAGACACAGGACCCAACCTTGCAATCTCATCCTCAAGGACAGACTCTGGCCCCTGGAGCCTGACACTGTTTGTTTTAATTCCCTGTCACATTCTCCCACACCCCAACAGATAAGCAAAACTACCCACACGTAGCCTCTTCATATGAGGATACAGTCTATAAAGAACCACCTACTTTCCCACGTAAACCCTCCTGGCTCTGACCCCTTTTCCTTCAGCATGTACTCCTGAAAGGTCTCAAACGAAAAACACTCTAGCTTTTTAAGTGACTGAAAGGCTCTCACAACTAGCCTTTTTTGTCCTAGCAGGAGAAAATTTGAGAGTTGTGTTGTATTTATTTAGATGGAATAAACGAGCTAAAGGTGTTAACATAACCCAGTCACTGTCCAACATCAAACTGTTAGAAATAAAGACTGGGGATTGGTGTACAGAGACCTCAGCCTGCTTAGCACCATGGCAAATACACCTTTAAACATCATTTAACCTTTTCTGAAAGATAGAGAGAAGAATGAAAAACAGCCTAAGCATTCAAAATTTAAAGTGTTAAATAGGGCTTTGATTTTAAACAGCAGCCCTTGTTCCCTTTCTCTTTAGCTGCAGACAGTTTTTAAAAGGAAAAACTCCCTGTTTGACAGTCTTCTAGATTGCATTAAAGATGGTAATAACAGTCCTTTTGAGGAAAAGAGAAGTTTAGTTGAAATGGGCTGGAGTCATTGCTGCTGCTAAAGTCCAATCTTAGAAGGAAAAGCCCCCTTATTTAACAGTCTTTTAGTATCAAAGATGGTAATAACTGTTCATCCCTGGTGGTCTTTGGGATTTAGCTGGGACCAGCAGGGTGGTGATGTCATCTGGATCCCTCTCTCTGGTCAGGACATCCCTCAGTACTAGGACAAAGAAGAGGGGGTCCCAGGAGACAGTGTGGGTGGCAGCTATGGTGAAGCTCACTCCAGTAGTTTCCACCTGTTCTGTCACTCTGTTCTTTCCCCACAAAAATATTTATTTAAAGGAACCAAAAAGGGGGGTGATGGGTGGAATAGCCCATCCCCTCATTATTTTGTTCAACAATTAGGCCCAATACAGGCTCATTAACTTCTGGCTCCACATTTCTTGCTTTTAGCAAGTACAATCTCAACACAGTCCTTGGATCGTATCAACTTGGTCTTTTTGTTTAGACTAATCTAGTTATTCTGTCTCCTTATCAGACCTTTTCCCATCAACATTTGTTATTATAGGGTATTGTAAGAGCTTATGAACTTTTATATAGTTTTTACAGTTGAACTCGTAATTTGGGTAAATGTGTAGGTCCAGTTGTCACAACAGTGGCCTGCATACTTCATAAAATCTTGCACCTCCTTTTTTCTTCAGACACAGAGCACTCAGATACAGGCGATTCAACAACATAAATCTCCAGCCAACAGAAGGGGAGGCTGTCCTGTGTCCAACTTTAGATATTGTTATGGCAGGAGTAACTAGATATCAATCTTCCACACAATCTTACAAATTTGTTTTCTTCACATGCGAACAGGGTACAGGGTTTGAAGAAATGCTATATTATTGTCAGTTTTATAGACTCATAGACTCTAGGACTGGAAGGGACCTCGAGAGGTCATCGAGTCCAGTCCCCTGCCCTCATGGCAGGACCAAATACTGTCTAGACCATCCCTGATAGACATTTATCTAACCTACTCTTAAATATCTCCAGAGATGGAGATTCCACAACCTCCCTAGGCAATTTATTCCAGTGTTTAACTACCCTGACAGTTAGGAACTTTTTCCTAATGTCCAACCTAAATCTCCCTTGCTGCAGTTTAAGCCCATTGCTTCTTGTTCTATCATTAGAGGCTAAGGTGAACAAGTTTTCTCCCTCCTCCTGATGACACCCTTTTAGATACCTGAAAACTGCTAGCATGTCCCCTCTCAGTCTTCTCTTTTCCAAACTAAATAAACCCAATTCTTTCAGCCTTCCTTCATAGGTCATGTTCTCAAGACCTTTAATCATTCTTGTTGCTCTTCTCTGGACCCTCTCCAATTTCTCCACATCTTTCTTGAAATGCGGTGCCCAGAACTGGACACAATACTCCAGTTGAGGCCTAACCAGCGCAGAGTAGAGCGGAAGAATGACTTCTCGTGTCTTGTTTACAACACACCTGTTAATGCATCCCAGAATCACGTTTGCTTTTTTTGCAACAGTATCACACTGTTGACTCATATTTAGCTTGTGGTCCACTATGACCCCTAGATCTTTCTGCCATACTCCTTCCTAGACAGTCTCTTTTGTCACAGTTTCTTTGGAGAAGAGCTGTTACAAATAGCAACAGAGTTCATACTCTGTGTTAATATCTCTAGAACTAGAGTTAATTCTTGATACACAGTTGTTTACTGGGAACCAAGCACTGGTTTGGGGCTAAGAGTCCTGAAAGAGGGATTTTGCAACCCTCTCTATTCAAAGAATGTTGTGTATATTGTAAATAAAACAAGTTGCCTAAGAAGATAACCAGACTTCGTGCCATTGATTTCTACTCCAACAGGAAATCAACCTCCAAGGCCATGCCCTCTGCTACTGCTCAGAAGAGGAGAAATATTTTCCAGCTGCATGAAGATTCAACTTCACACCTGAGGGAGATTAATAAGGAGCTGAAGTAGCTGACAGTAGTTTTACATCTAGGGCAAAATGTTTCTTCTGGGATACTGGCCAGTTCTTTCCACTTTTCATCAGGTCTTTCATGAATATGTTGCAGGATAAACTTCCTGCAATCACTGCATTAAGAATTTGTAAACTGATACAATGATTCAGTAGAAAGGGGAGCAAGAAAAAAAAAACAGTGGCAGCCAGCAAAGTCTTGTCCTCAAGGGATATTATTTATAACAAGATACCAACCATCTGCAGATCATGGCACACTTTTTTGTGGTGAGGGTGTTTCCTCATAGCCTCTCCATGAGCACATCATCCCAGTATTTCACTCTGTATTGGCTCCCCATTGAATACAGAGTCCAACTCAAATTCTCTGTCCTGACATTCTCAGCTCTCCATGGGATCACCTCTGCTTCCATGACCTTCCACAACAGCTTCCTTCCAGCAGAGCAATGACACTATCAATCAACAAGGCAGGTTTGGGAAGAGACAGAATTTTCAATGGAGTTGGACTAAGACTATGGAACAAGATACAAGAATGACCATTGACTTCAGCATCTTTAGAACTAAATGCAAGCCATTTTCAAAGGATCTAAGTCACTTTGGAAACTAAGGGTATGTCTTCACTAGCAATGTTAAACCGCTGCCATGGCTTTGTAGTGGCTGTGTAGTAAAAAAAAAAAAAAAAAAAACCAACACACACCTCCATGAGGGGAGTGGCTACCAGCACTGGTGCACTGTCTACACTGCTACTTTACAGTGCTGAAACTTGCAGTGATCGGGGGGGAGGCAGGGTTCACACCCCTTAGCAAGAAAGTTGCAGCACTGTAAAGTGGCAGTGTAGACAGGGCCCTAGTCCCATTTTCAGACATGACTAAGACACTTAAGAATCTAAGTCCCATTGACTTTCAATGGGCTTCTAAATGCCATTGTTACTTTTCCAAATGGGACTTATGTGTTTTTGAAAGTTTTACCCTAAACTAAAGCTGTCATATACAGATAGCTAAGGGTTAATGTCTCTTTCACCTGTATAGGATTAACAAACCGTGATCTGCAACACCTGACCAGAGGACCAATCAGGAAACAAGATACTTTCAAATCTCGGTGGAGGGAAGCCTTTGTTTGTGGGTTTTGGGGTTTGCTTTGTTCTCTCTGAGTCCTGGAAGGGACTAGACGTGCAACCAGGTTTCTTGCCAATCTCCCTGCTACAGTCTCTTATATATTCAGAATAGTGAGTATTAGTAAAAAGGCGGTTATAGTCTTTTGATTGTTTCTGTATTTGCAACTGTGTATCTGGCTGGTAGAGTTTTTAATGTGTATTTTGGCTGAAAGTATTTTAAATTGTATTTCTGTTGGAGAAGGCTTTTTCTCCTATTGTCTATAAGCTGAAAGACCCTGTAATATTTTACCATCTAGATTACAGAGATAACTTGTTACTTTTTTTTCTTTCTTTTTATTAAAAGTTTTGCTTTTTTAAAGACCTGTTTTGATTTTTTTTCCCCAGTTGAGGCTCAAGGGAATTGAGTCTGTACTTACCAGGGAAGTGGTGGGGAGACAGAGAGAAAGAAGGGAGGGGAAGGGGAATCCCTTTGTTTAGATTCACGGAGCTTGAAATCTGTATTGCCTCTGGCGTGAGGTGGAAAGCCTCTGTTTTTAAGATTCAAGGAGATTGAATCCCAGTGATCTTCTAGGGTTAACCCAGGGAGGGGAAGCCTAGGAGAGGCACTTAGTGAAGGGAAAGAGTTTACTTTCCTTGTATTAAGATCCAGAGGGTCTGTGTCTTGGGGGTCCCCAGGGAAGGTTTTGGGGAGACCAGAGTTTTTATCAGGCACTCAGAGTCCTGATTGGTGGCAGCGTACCAGATCTAAGCTGGTAATTAAGCTTAGAGGACTTCATGCTAGTACCTCATTTTTGGACTCTAAGGTTCAGATTGAGGAAAGTATACTATGACAAAAGCTTTTACTACTTTTTACTCCTGCTAGCTCTGCAAAATCAACCAATGAGCTTGATTCCATTTCTCCTTATGTATCCTCAACAGAACTGTGTATTAAGCCCAAATCAGTTACACCTGACTAATCTCACACACAATAGGACTGCAAAGGGGAAGCACAGGGCAAAATTTTACTTATAGACCATCTCTCGCTGCTTACAATGAATGACAAGGAAAGAAGCTGGATTGACTGAGGCCAGTTTGAATTGTGAATTAATAAGGCTAGTAGATTATATATAGATTTTACACAAACACACACACACACAGATTGTAGGGCTGGAAGGGACCTCGAGAGGTCATCGAGTCCAGTCCCCGGCCCTCATGGCAGGACCAAATACTGTCTAGACCATCCCTGATAGACATTTATCTAATCTACTCTTAAATATCTCCACATATACATTATACATATATTATACACACACACACATATATACACACACATTATTGAACACATTTGATATGAAAAATATTGAGAGTCAATAAGTATAGAACCCACAATGCCCTATCAAGGAATCACTTCTCAGAGTGAAGCAGCATTGTAATGTTGCATTAACACAGCAGCATTGCATACACCAGGACTTATTTTACAAACTGTTATAACACGTAAAAGACTTTGCTGTGAAAGTTCATTTTACTTGTGATCTTTTTGGTGTATTTGGGGACCTCCTTCCTTCAGTGGAGATGAAGTTGATATCATACGACACAGAGCAGGCTTCTTCTAACACCTTCAGTAGAACTTCTCTAAGCATCCTTAGCATCCTCTTGGACTTAAATACAAATAAAAACACATTAAAATAAAAAATTTAATTGATTACAGTATTATAGAATTGCAATACGGGCACAAAGCAGGTTATGAGAATACTCCAAAAGGAACACTCTGCAGACCTTGCAGTGTTTTTGTAAGTGCACTACTGCCCTCCAGTGGATGGAATCAGATCTATTCCAGTGTTTATAGACTCTCCTGCATGTCTAGGGAAGCTGCACCTCTAACTTGACAGGCAGAAGCCTATGTACTGGAAGTACAAGTTCTTAGATGCCAAACAAATGCAACAAGTGGATGGTCATGATTGTTAGCACATGCTGTTATGATCCAGCTATTGATGTTTTGTGACAATTTCCTGCTAAAGCAAGAGGATATAAACCGGAATTCAATAACTAGGGTCCTACCAAATTCAAGGCCATAAAAAACGTGTCACAGACTGTGAAATCTGGTCTCTCCCGCCCCCCCTCACTATAAAATCTGGTCTTTGTGTGCTTTTACCCTATAAAGATTTCACAAGAGACAAATGTTTCTCAAATTGGGGGTCCTGACACACGAGGGTGTTGCAGGGGTGGGGGTCGCAAGGTTATTTTAGGGGGGTTGCGGTAATGCCACCTTTATTTATGCACTGCCTTCAGAGCTGGGCAGCTGGAGAGCGGTGACTGTTGGCTGGGCGCTCAGCTCTGAAGGCAGCGCCATGCCAGCACCAGTGCAGAAGTAACGGTAGCAATATCATACCGTGCCACCCATGGAGGCTAAACCTCCCCAGTGCTGCTGCCAGACAGCCGGCTGAGGGGTTCTGGGGGGAAGTTTTTTATTATGCCCCATGCAGGTTCCAGGACAGCTGAGGAGACAGTATGTGCTACCACCTCCTCAGCTGCCCAGGAACCTGCATGGGGCATAGCAAAAGCTTCTTCCAGAGAAAAGAGATGCACACTTTTCTCCAGGTGGCTTGGGGTCTGCGGAGGGGAGGCATGGTGTGGCTGCAGCTGGCCCGGGACTCTGGGAAGGGGAGCTTGGAGCTGCGGCTGGCTGGGGGCTCCTCTGGGCTGCTGGGGGCATGGTTTGGGGCTCCAGCCAGCTTGGCGATCCTCCGGCCAAGTGGGGGAGACTTGGAGTTCCAGTTGAAGGGGCAGGGGGACGGCAGAAGGGGTGGAGCTGGGGCTAGCCGCCCCAAAGGGGGGCTCCATTCACTGCCCATAATGTCACCCTTACTTCTGAGCTGCTGCCTTCAAAGCTGGGCAGCTGGAGAGTGGTGGCAGCTGACTGAGGGCCCAGTTCTGCAGGCAGCAGCGCAGAAAAGACGGTTACTCACCTTTGTAACTGTTGTTCTTCTAGATGTGTTGCTCATATCCATTCCAAGTAGGTGTGCGCGCACCGCGTGCACGTTCGTCGGAAGAATTTTCCCCTAGCAACACCCACTGGGTCGCCAGGCGCCCCCTGGTGTGGTGCCGTTGCGGCACCGCATATATACCCCTGTCGACCCGCCCGCTCCTCAGTTCCTTCTTGCCGGCTACTCCGACAGTGGGGAAGGAGGGCGGGTGTGGAATGGATATGAGCAACACATCTCGAAGAACAACAGTTACAAAGGTGTAACTGTTTTTGTGCTCATGTGCTTGCTCATATGCCATTCCAAGTAGGTGAATCCCAAGCCTTAACCTAGGCGGTCGTCGAAGGGCCACTGCCATGCAAAACAGGCCAAGCCCAGGAGCTTGTGTCGTGCTGGATTGTTGTGCCAAGGTGTAATTGGGAATAGGTGTGCACGAGACACGTAGCTGCACGCATAGCTATGGTCGACACGAGCGGTAGAAAGGCGGTCGTGAGGCCTGGAGCCGTGGTGGAAGTGTCTGCAGTCCGCGCCCTGGAGAGGCGTGAGCTAATCATGGCATGCATCGATTGCACGCTGTGCCCAAGCGGATATTCTCTGAGTAGGGTGACCTTCATCGTGGTCTGCACGCGGTGACAAAAATGGCGTTCGGAAAGTGCTGGTGCGGTCATGTAGAATGCTAGGGGCTACGGTAGTCCACGAGTGTTTAATTTGCTGCTCGTCTCGGGATGCGTTGAGTTTAGGAAAAAAAGGACGGGAGAAGATATGATCTTGGTTGAGATCAAGGATGAAACCGACCTTGGGAAGGAGTGCCAGTGTCGGGGCGCCAGCTGCACCTGTGTCCTTTGGAATATCTGTAAGGTGGGATCACCATGAGCGCGCGAGCTCCGAAATCCTTCAGCCGATGTATGAGCTACAAGGAAGCCACCTTCCACGGATAAGTACAGGTGAGAGCAGGTTGCCAGAGGCTCCGAATACGGAGAGAGAGCATCTAAGTAGTCTGTTCGACAGGAACCAAATGGAGGGCCCAGGAAGGCAGGGAGCGGACCTGGAAAAGAGCACGTCCAGCCCTTTGAGGAACGCTGCGAGACCGCATCGGGTGTGAGAAAAAGAGGAAGCGTCCTTCTCTGGGATGGAATGTCGAATGGCAGCCGAATGCGCAAGATGAAGTGCGGGCCCTGCCTGCTTGAGGTACCAGAGTATCCAATATTACATGATGACCTGTCAGGGTGAATGGTGCGCCTGACACCAGCGAGCGAGAACCTCTTCCATTGGCCATGTAGGTAGCTCTAGTGGATGGTTCTTCCTGCTACCCAGGAGGACTCAGCTGCAACTTGGGTGTGGAGCCAGTGCAGCTCCCCCCGCCGAGGCGACTCAACCACTCAGGAACCATGCCTGTCAGGTGGAGGGAATTGCAGTCGGGATGAGAAAGTCTGCCGTGGTCTGGATATGAGAGTCCTTGATGGGAGGCAGGGGAAACGGGGCTGGCTACGAGAGGTCCAGGTGGTGTATCAGTGTTGGCGAGGCCACGCGTGGGCGATTTCAAAATACTCGAGCCCCTGTCCTGCACGAGCTTCACAGGACCTGTGCCATTAACAGAAAGGGTGAAAGGCATACAGCAAGGTGGGTCGGACCCAAAGAGACGAGGAAGGGCGTCCTGACGATCGAGCCCGTGGGCTGAGACCGCAAAAGGAGCAGAACTGGGAACAACTTACGGTTGCTGCGGGAGGCGAAGAAGGTTCGATGTGGGGAAAGCCCACTTTCGGAAGAGAGAATGAGCTACATCCGTCAAAGTGCCACTTATTGGGTAGAATGACCTGCTGAGCGGGCCGCTAACGTGTTCCTGGACCCCGGAGGAAGGAAGCCACAAGATTTCCATGGGGTGGGCTAACCAGGCAATTCCATAACTGATCGCCTCCTGACAAAACGGGAAGAGAGCGGGTCCCTCCTGGCTTGTTATATAGTGCATCGCAGTGGTATTGTCCGTGAAGCACTCGAAACATAACGCCTCGCAGGTTGATAAAGGCCTGAAGGCGAGATGGACTGGCCCGTAGCTGCCAGATGTTTATATGCAATGACAAGCTCCTTTGGGCGGACCTAAGGCCTTGTGATCGACCGAGGCGCCCCCATGGAGCCCCCCATCCCAGAAGAACATCCGTTGGCAGGACATGATGGTTTGACTGGGGTAGGTAAACGCGATGCCCCGCACACCACCAGGGAGGGGTTCTGCACCAGCGGAGGGAGTGTAAGAACGCTTCGTGGATTGTGATGACAAACGAGTCCATTGCTGATCTCGCGAGGGGTAAACGGAGGCTACCCAGATTTGCAAAGGGGCGGAAGGCGGACTTGGCGTGCTGGTGACAAAAGTGCAGGCCCATGTGACCGAAAGAATGAGACAGACCCGGGCCGAGGTCGTCGGGATGCATTTGTAGGCTCTCTAATGGCTGGTGACTGATTGCTGGAACCGGCAAGGGGGAGCGAAGCTGTTGCGGCGTTGATGTTCGAAGGACAGCCACCAATGAATTCTATCCTCTGATGTGGCACGTAGGTGGACTTGTCGAAATTGATCATGAGGCCCCAAACACTCGAACCAGTCCATATGGTGCGGCTACGTGTTGCGGCACTGGTCTTCGAGGTCCGCGAACAAGCAGTCCGTACAGGAAGGGAAGACGCATATCGCCTGACAACTCGAGGAAAGCAGGCCACCACTGGCTACATTTTGTGAAAAAAGATGGGCAAAGTCGAACAGGCCGAAGGACCTGAATTGGAAGTGCGATCTATCACCATAAAGCGAGGTAGCGTCTGGCGTGTGGGGTAAATCAGACATGAAAAAGTACGCGTCCTTCATGTCAGAGCAGCGAACCAGTCTCCCGGATCCAGGGGACGGGAATAATAATAGTCCCAAGGAAACAATGCGGAACTTCAACTTCTTAAAGAAGCAATTGAGCCCACGGAGGTCTAGGATGGGTCGAGCCTCCTTCGACTTGGAGAATAAAAATAATGGCAGTAAAAACCCCCTGCCCCTGAGTCTGAGGATAGCCTCCTTCCTATGGCCTCCAATTTCGAGAAGGTGCAGATCTCCACTGGCCAGAGGAAAGCTCGTGAGATGGGTCGACGGTGAGGTGTGGGTGGAGAGGAGGAGGGGGTGAAATTAAAACTGGAGATGGTAAACAACTCCACCGTCATAAAGACCCAACGATCGGAAGTTAGGTCTGGCCCCGGGGAGGAAGGAAGAAAGACGGTTGGAAAACTGTGTAGGAGTCCGGGGAAGGACTGGTGCTCTGCTCTCGACCGCACCTTCAAAAGTTTTGCTTTGGTCCCGGCAGTGGTTTGGCGTAACCATTATTCTGCCCCCCTTGAGAACCAGACTGGCGTCTCCGGTTCACCCGGCCACGTCTTCTATTAAAGTCCTGTCGAGGGTGTGGGGGAGGGGGTAGGAGTGTTGAGGGTGGGCCCGAAAAGACCGCCGTTGGGTCTGTGGAGTGTGCATCCCGAGGGAACGCATTATAACATGGTTGTCCTTGAGGCTTTGGAGCCTAGGGTCCGTTTTTTCAGAGAAAAGACCCTGGCCTTCAAATGGGAGGTCTTGAATTGTGTGTTGCAGTTCGGGAGGTAGGCCGGAAACCTGCAACCAAGATATTCTCCGCATTGTGACTCCTGATGCAACAGTCCTAGCCGCCGAATCCGCAGCATCGAGGGAGGCCTGTAGAGAGGTCCGGGAGATCTTTTTCCCTTCCTCGAGCAGGCTCTGGAACTCTGGGCGGGAGTTCAGTGGGACCAGTTCTGTGAATTTGCCCATGGATTGCCAGGTATTAAAGTTGTATCTACTGAGAAGTGCCTGCTGATTAGCAACACGCAACTGCAGACCCCCTGCAGAGTATACCTTGCGTCCCAGTAGATCCATACGCTTAGCTTCCCGCGATTTTGGGGCAGGGGCTTGCTGGCCATGGCGCTCCCTCTCGTTCACAGACTGCACGACCAGAGAGCATGGAGGAGGATGGGTGTAAAGGTATTCGTACTCTTTAGATGGTACCATATACTTCCTCCCCACGCCTCTGGCCGTTGGGGGGGATGGACGCCGGAGATTGCCAGATCGAGTCCGCTTTAGCCTGGATGGAGTGGATAAACGGCAGGGCTACACGTGTCGGAGCATCGGAAGATAGAATGTCCATGACCGGGTCCTCCACCTCGGGAACCTCCTCCACTTGGAGGCTGATGCTCAGCGCGACACGGCGGAGCAAGTCCTGGTGGGCTCGAAGTTCGATGGGGGGTGGACCCGAGGTTGATGTACCCGCTACCGCCTCATCCGGCGAGGAGGAGGACGAGAGACCCGGGACCACTGGCTCATGCTGTGACTCCTGTCCCAGAGGGGGGTCAGCTTCCGCTGCGTCCTCAGGGTCCTGGGTTACAGTTGAAACGTCGTCACCTGCTGGGGGAGGACGACTGATGGTGGCCTCGTACCCGACGGACTGAAGCCGCTGACCGTGATGTTGTCGTGGGATCGCCCTGGGCTTGGTGGTAGGCCCAGGGAGTCCAGAAGGACCACTGCGTTGGTTGTTCCAATCCCTGGGATTCAGGGAGGGCACGGGCGTGGGGGTCCAAATCCCCATACAGAGCACTGTCTGGGTGGGACGAACCCGAGGGGTGTCTTGACGTCCAGGGCGGAGCGGATAGTCCGTGCGGTGGGTACCGGATGTCACGCCGTGCCGCAGAGCGGTACCGGGAGTCATACCGGTGCCGAGATCGGGACCGGGACCTTCGACCAGCGCGGTGCCGGAAGGTCGACCGGGACCGAGAGTAACACTGGTGGGATCAACTCCGCCTGGAACGGTGCCGGGAGCCAGACCGCCTTGATGAGTACCGGTCCGGAGAACGCGACCTGGACCGGTGCTGCAAGTACGACCGGCGCTGAGAGGCGGATTGGTACCGGGACTGCGAGCGGCGTCTGGATGCTGATCGGCAGTACGAGCGGGAGCAGTGCCGGGACCTCGACCGAGAACGGTGCCTGTCCGTCGCCTCGGTGGACGTTGGCCTGATCATCGCCGGCTTTCCTGCCGAAGAAAGGACCCACACCGGCGGTGCCGGGGGTTGAGGCAGAGTAGGCTCTGTGAGCGCAATCAGTTCCCTCGCCGTTGCGAAAGTCTCCGGCGTGGTGAGAACAGCAAGCTCAACCAAGGCAGGCGCCGGGGAGCTGTCTTGCACCGGACTCGACGGCTCTTGCCTGGCCGGAGTCGACGGTGCGGGAATCACCGGTGCCGCGGCAGCTGGCGGTGCCAGACGGCTCGGTCTTCCTCCAATGCTCAGGACTGCGGTTGCGAAGATACAGCCGCAGGAAGCTTTGGATTGGCGCTTGCAATTCAGGGGACAGGAGTGGTGCCGTGGTTTACTTTCTGCGCCGGAGACGTTGGTGTCAAGAGGTGGTTTGGTAAAGGTACCGGCTGTCCCGACTGCTGGATGACGGCGCCACTTCTGGGGCCGGTGCGGACTGCGGCGCACTCAGTGCTGAAGCTGCAGGGGTCAGAGCCGCCTCCATCAGGAGCATGCTTTCAAGCGAGAAGTCCCGCTCCTATTTTAGTCCGTTGGTCTTGAAGGACACTTACAAATAACGGCCACTTTGTCTGTAAGGTGGGATTCCCCAGGCACTTCAGGAAAGACGATCATGGGTCTCCCAGTAGGCATCGGCGAGCTACAGGCCGAGCGCACTGTTTGAAACAGGGAGAGCCAGCCATGTAGCCCCGGCCTCCGTAGAGTGTGAGAGGATTGAACCTCAGCTCGTCTACTCTATTATACGAGTAACTATACAACCAATACTAATAACTATTAACAACCAAACAGCTCTACAAACTAGAACTATGAACTTAGAAGAGACAAAAAATGGTGAAGAGCCTAGAGAAGGTAGGTCCAGCTAACCGCACTCCACTGTTCCAACGACCGACACGGGCAGATAAGAAGAACTGAGAAGTGGTCCGGTTCGGCAGGGTATAATATTGCGGTTGCCGCAACGGCGCCACGCCATGGGGGGTCCTGCCGACCCACAAGGTGTTGCTAGGGAAAAATTCTTCCGGAGAGAACGTGCACATTGGCGCGCGCCACACCTACTTGGACAATGGATAATGCGACAAGCACTCGAGAGAAGTAAGAAGGTTGCAATAACATACCATGTCATCCTTACTTTCTGTGGCTGCCTCTGCAGCGAGGGGGTGCTTCAGTGCCTGGCCACTGGCTCAGTCAGCCACCACTCTCCACAGCTCTGAAAGCAGTGTTGTCCGACCTGTAGTAAAAACAGTCACAAAGTAAAGGATAGCAGTACCTCAACCCACCCGACAATAACCATCTCACACAACCACACACACACACACACACACACACACACCCATCCTGAATCTGTGTCACTCCATTGGTTACACAAGTTTAAACAAATCTTTTTTAATCCAGCTCTACTCAGCATTTCATCTGGTCCATGGAATCACAAGTGGAAAAAACAGACAGAAAAAAAATGAATACTACATAGCCCATTAGACCTAAGAATTTTTCAGGCAATGCACCTCTCCTTCAGATAGTTACTTTATTTAGAACATTGTTCACCCAGACATACACAGCTCATTTTCATGAGGATCCCCAGGACACAGAAGTAAGACTGACTTACATCAACAAGCTCTGGTGCCATACAAACAATATCACACTGGAGTCAAAACAGTGACACTATTGGGCCATCATCACTTCAAGTGGTTTCACACTGGTGAGGCTTTTAATAGGAACCAGTCTCTTCTCCCACTCACACTAATGAAAGGCAGGATTAACTTGTTGAAGTTAATGGAGCTCTCTGGTCTAAAATTAATCCAAGAGGAGAATCAGGCCCACAGAATCAAAAACAGCTTAAAAAAAATATATTGGTCCTACTTAAAAAAAAAAAATTGGCAGTCTATCACAGCCACTTGGGAATTTTCCAACCATCTGCATTCCCACAGGCCTTGCTCTGAGTCACTTTTGGTGCTAGGTACTTAAAAGTTAAAGCACAAGTCACCGAACCAAGAGTTGAATCCTGGAAGAATTCCTAAGAATCCCCTTAGAACCGCAGTCCATGCCACACGCACCTCCCAAGCAGCACATTTTCCCTTGTTTAACAAGCCTGTGAAGGCTAAGCAAGAGAAAGAGGGTCAGAATGTTCGACAGAACAAGTAAATGGATTTCCTGGTTTCCCCAACATTTGAGTTTTCTGAATTAAACTTTTGGGAATGGCAAAAATCTAGTTTGGGCATTTTGCAAGGGGGACCCTAACTCAGCATTTCTGAGTTTTCTTAAGTGTGGGATTTGTGTTTTATTGTAACCTTGACAATATTTCGGAGGAGCCCAGGTGGAGACCTTATCTGACCATTTCCTGTTTTCTAACATTCAGTTTGGGACTGAATAAAGAGGGGAAGGCAAAAAAGCCAGTTGTTCAGAAACAAACAACTACAGGTTAAGAAAGTTTTTTTTGTTTTTCTTTGTTTGTTTTAATCAAGAGGCTATATGAAGAAGCCACCAGTTACATTTACTTCCTCCTGTTGTTCTGCTGCTGCTACTTTAGCATCCTGCTGACTGACTGCTATCCTTGACTCTTCCTGACACCTTACCCACCTGAGGATTGGCTCTCATTGACCACCTGCCTGTCAATGCCCTAGCTTTCAACTGTCTGTTTCCTATTAGTGGTCTCTCACTGACTTGTCCCTCCGTTGCTCACCTTCTGATAACCCTGTGTTGTCCAACCACCTTGAACCAAGTACTGAAAGGGTTATTTCAAAATTTCAAAGAGCCACAGGCAGAAGGGGAAGGGCAGTTTCAGGTTGCCATTCCCCTCCTCCCGCCCCTTGCTCTGACTTAAATTCTTAAGAAATTGAGCAGCCTATAAAGGCAACTCCCCACTCATGTTCCCCATGCCAAACTAGATTTTAAGCAGTTGAAGCTAGGCCTGGGAGTGAAGCAGTGGATAACTATTTTTTAAGAGCCCTGCTCTTAAAAACTCCATCAATAAAAGGGCTCACTCACTGCAGGAGCACCTGCACATGGGCAGACATGGCATAGCAGCTGTCTCCCCATATGGTGTCACTTCATTCTGCAGTGGTCTCTCTTCCTGAAACTTGGCCTTCCAGCAAGGTCATACTTTATAGTCCATCCCTTCCAGGACGCAGAAAGCCCAACCCAACTACGATCCAACGACTTTATAGCAGCTCTTCCCTCTGTCACTGGGATCTGTGGTCCTTACACCCCTTATCCAGGAGACTTCACTCCACCTGCCACAGCTGCTAGGAAAACCCAGGCACTCCTTCTACTCTGGGTTCTAGCCCAGAGACCCTACAGCTAGCCACTAAGGTCTACTTCTTCAGACTCCTTACTGACTAGACCTAGACCAGAGATCAGCAACCTTTGGCACATGACCCCCTCAGGGAAAGCCCCTGGCAGGCCAGGTTGGTTTGTTTACCTGTCGCGTCCACCAGTTTGGCTGATTGCAGCTCCCACTGGCCGCGGTTCACTGCTCCAGGCCAGTGTGGCTGTTCATGGGGGTGGTGGGACAGGAGAAGAGTCCCCAAGATAGGACAGACTCTTCCCCCAGGCTAAGTGTGTGGATGGATAGATTAACAATATTGTTGGGTGAGTTACAGTTCTGTGGTGATCTGGAAGCCTACTCTCGTCGTCTCCGACTCAAGGAATATTTTCAACACACCACTGAACAGTGCACTGACCCACAGGAACCCTCCTACCAACACTACAAGAAGAAGAACTCTGCGTGGACTCCTCCTGATGGTCAAAGTGACAGACTGGACTTCTACATAGAGTGCTTCTACAGACGTGCACAGGCTGAAATTGTGAACAAACAGCATCACTTGCCATACAGAACACAACGCCATCCACAGCCTCAGAAACAACTCTGACATTATAATCAAAGGGGCTGACAAAGGAGGTGCATTGTACATGTACATTAGCCAAACCAGACAGTCTCTACGTAAAAGAATAAATGGACACAAATCGGACATCAGGGATGGTAACATACAAAAGCCAATTGGAGAACACTTCTGTGGTAATAGCCTCCTGTCCCAGATCTGGACTTTAGCGTCCAAGACCTGGGTGCTTACCTGAAACTCCCCGAAGCTCACTACCAGCTTGGATATTTTTGCTGCCACCAGGTCAGGAATTTATAGGGCCTGACCCCCCTTCCTCTCTCTGGTGTCCTCAAACCCTTCCTTGGGACCCCAAGACCCAGACCCCATGTCTCTCTCTCTCTCCTCTCCAGCTTCCCCCCTTTCTGGTTAGCCGAAAAAAAATGCAATGACATGCTATACCTTCACTCTCTGAAATACACCGAGAGGCACCTAAGCTTCCCGAGGCTAGGCATTCACCTAGGTCAGCTCATACAGAGATTCCCCATCCCTTTGTCCTGCAGCCTTTCCCGCCCTGGGACAATAGGAAGGTGAGACACGGAGAAGTTTGGGCTTTTCCCTCCCCACTCTGCCTCACATAGGAAAGAAACATTCCACAAGGTTTTAAAAAGAAAACTTTATAGAAAAAAAGAAAGAAAATATAAAACAATAATCTTGCATTAAGAAACTCAATACATGGCTCTTGCTTATAGAAAATATGAATAAACAGTCTAGAATTTAAAAGATAGCCCTGATTAAACACTCCAACACAATCAAATACATGTCAATACACACAAAGCGCATCAAATAGCCGAATTACTTGCTTTCCCTTGTACTCACAGATGTTTAGGAGAAACTTGAGATAAGAGGAAGTAAAGAGCTTGTCCCTCACAGCCGAGGAAGCAAAAACAGGGCACAGCAATCCACATCTGTACATACAACAAAAGCTCCTTCATAGCGCGAAATTACTTTTGCTTTCCTTTGTACTCACAGATGTTTAGGAATAATATTTGAGATAAGAGGGACGATAGAAGGAAACTTGTTTACCCATAGCCGAGAGAAAACAACAAAGACCCCGAGTATACAAATTCCCGCCCCTGACTTTAAACAATCCAGTTCTCTGATTGGTCCTCTGGTCAGGTGTTTGGTTACCCTTTCCAGGTAAAAGAAACTTAACCCTTACCTTATCTATCTACTTATGACAACTTCAATTTCCCTGGACATTCTATAACAGATTTAAAAGTAGCCATAGTTGAACAAAAAAAACTTCGGAAACAGACTTCAAAGAGAAACAGCAGAACTAAAATTAATTTGCATATTTAACACCATTAATTTGGGCTTGAATAGGGACTGGGAGTGGCTGGCTCATTACAAAAGCAACTTTCCCTGTCCTGAAATTGACACTTCTGCATCAATTATTGGCAGTGGACTACATCCAGCCTGATTGAATTGGCCTTGTCAACACTGGTTCTCCACATGTGAGATAACTCCCTTCTCTTCATGTTTAATAATGCCTGCATGTATAATTCTCACTCCATGCATCTGAAGAAATGTGGTTTTTACCCATAAAAGCTTATGCCCAAATAAATGTTAGTCTTTAAGGTATCACCAGACTCCTTGCTGTTTATGTAGATATAGACTAACACAATTACCCCCGGATACTTACTTTCCACAGGAACACCCATTTTTGCTTCCTTCCAACTAGCCCTTAGGATCTCAGCCTCCCTCCTTTAACATGACCCCAGCAATCTCAAGAACATAACCTAGCACACAAATCTCTCCCTTCTTCTCTCCTCAACCCCCATACTCATCAGGAAATTCACCCCACCCCTAAAATCCCCCCAAATCAATTAAAGTCAATGACTAAGACCCCACAATCCTTCTAAAATCTCTTACAGTAGGGGCACTCAGCCTCTTTTTGTAGGACTCCTGCCACCATTCATTCTCTCTCCTGGATGCCCCAGTGTCTCCTATATCAGCTGCTGTATGGTTGGTTGGCCTCCAATCCCCTCCCCGCCTTGAGAAGATTACATGGCTCCACCCCTCTGCTCTCCCTGTTCTTAAAGGAGCAGGAGCTCAGAGGCTGCTTTGCTCTTCACTCCTCTCTTCCTGAAAAATAGTTTGCAGGGAACATATTTCCGGTTAGTAATAAAATATATTTTTCTTCATAACATGCTCATTCTCAAGGCCAAGTCTTAAGAGTCCCAAGGAACTCACACTGGCCACCCCTTCTCTACTCAGCCCCTATGCTTCCTGTCATCTGCTGGCCATTTATCTCTGCCACCTGCCTCTACACCCTGCCCACCATTGTCCTGACCTCCTGCTGCTTATGATTGCCTCTAGACACCTCTTTCCTTACCTCCTGTCCTGCCCCCCTTCTGCCTGCCTTTTACTGCCCACCTAGGACTGTTCTGTACCCTTGCCACCTTTTCACCTCCAATTACTATGTTATGGTCTTACAGCTGTCCTGCCCAGACTTTATTTGCAATTCTTGCATTTTATTCCCACAGTCAACTTCTCCAATATGTCTTTTAATAGCATTTAATTCAGGAAAGCACTAGAGAATGACCCTCCTGGAACAATCTGTCTTGATGGAAGTGTGTGGCTTCCTTCTTATCCATGGTAAATTGTTAAAGAAAATGAGGTTCTAAGCTTTTAATTGATTTTGGGGAGAGTTATGAAAGGGGAGAGAGAATGTGACATTTAATTACATTTACATTTCAAAGTGGGTTTTCCTTTAATCTCCTTACTTGTATCTACTGCTCTCTTGTGTATTTTAGACAAGGAATTTCAGAGGCCATAGAAGCCCTGGCAGCTTGCATAGCTTCCAGACCTCTGCTTTTTGCTCAGTCCTCAATTCCTTTGTATAGGAGGATTGCTCATCTGTGGTTTGCCTTACTGCTGCTGGAAGGGTACCTGTGAACTTTTATGTCTCCATGGAAACACTGGTGTCATTTCCAAATCTCTCAGTAGATGCTGGGTTTAAGTGAGAAAACACCCATTTCCCTCCCTGCCTTTCCCCCGCCTTGAGAAGATTCCATCAGAGAACACTAGCCTCACTTCAGGTGTATTTATACCAAAACGTTGCTGGAATCCACTACAGTGCTTCAGTAAACAATATTCTGCATTTCTATCCAAGGATAGAAGGATCAAGGATCTCAAAGTGCATTTGACATTACAATACCCCTGTGAAGTGTGTATTATCCCCATTTCACAAGGTCAAAACAGACACTGAGTGTAAGTGACTGGCACAAGATAACACAGCAAGTCAGCAGAAGAGCAGAGAATAGAACTAAATTCCCCTCATAAAGCCCCAAATTAAATTCCTCATGCAGTTGAATAAACTCCCACATGAAAAGGAATTAGAGGCACATACCTCACTTACTATGAAAGACTAACATAACTTTTAACATTAATAATCTATATACAGTGTATAGGTTTTGTGGGACAAATTGTAGCTTGAGGCTGTAGGGAGCTGCTGAGGTCTCTAGGGCCTAAGGGCAGGGACTTGCACATAATATACTGCATAACAGACTTACTGCTGATCTGTAACAGCAAGATTAACTGCTGGTAAACAAGATAATCTAACAGTCATAATGTACATGATACACTGGGTAGGTTTTTGCCACTGGAATTACAGTAGAATTTGTATAGTTCAGATGGCTCTTATATGCTTAGTTGCTAGGTCTTCCGATATATTTTGAGCTGCTCTCTTTCCTTATAAAATAGGTAGTGGTTGCCTAGGTATCACATATTGTTATTATATAACAGTGTACTTATAAAAACACTAAATGCACGTTAAACTATTTATACATATTATACTGCTCAGAAAATATTTACTATTGTGGCCCCCACTGCCAGCAGCAGGATTAGTCAGTGTAAACAAATAACATTGTAGAAGTGAAGTTGTTCTACTAATTCCGTTCCTCCTTTTAACTTAAGCTAGCAAACCTAGGAAACAGTCCTATTTGCGTGCTTACAGGACATCATTCATGCTCTGTATCAAGCTCACATCCAAAGCCTTATCTCGAAACCTCTGGGAAGGGATTTTTCGGGGACGGGCAGCAGGAGCTGACTCGTGACTGTCTAGGAGGCACTGACTGACATCAAGGTATAATGTCAGCAACTGCCGTATCTCTTTAACAGCCCGGGGGGAACAACCTGGGTCTCCCTTACCCAGGGGCAGGTGCGCACAGAATCGGCCCCAACCTCACCGCCACTGCCGCGCCGCCTCACCCGAGGGCAAAGGAAGGAGCTGACAGCACTACCACGAGCACTCACAGGCACCGCCCCCAATCATTGCAACTGCGCACGCGCGGCCCAGACTCCCCGCCCCATTCCTGTGCACGACAAACCGCAGGAGTCCG
Organism: Chelonoidis abingdonii; assembly: GCF_003597395.2. Classification (NCBI taxonomy): domain Eukaryota; kingdom Metazoa; phylum Chordata; order Testudines; family Testudinidae; genus Chelonoidis; species Chelonoidis abingdonii. The sequence continues at coordinate 87,139,516 of NC_133772.1, forward strand.
CGGCGCGTTTCCACCGTCAGACCGTCACGTGACATACCATGACCGCTCCCACCTCCGCGAGTGATCACCTGAGGCCTGACCCTTTGCTCACTTGGCAGGGCGAACAGTATGTCATATGATAGATACTGTTCAGAACCAATCAGAAGCCGACAACATGAGAGGTGACCCAATGAGCGGGATGGGAGCGGCAAGGGGGCGGGACCGGGTACAGGAGGCGGGGCCATTTTCACGTGTGGCGAGTGGCGACCGGGAGCGGGAGGCCTGGAGAGGTGGGTTTCTGACAGGCGGGGGCCGGGCTTGTGCTTGATTCCGCCGGGCAGTAACCCCTGGGGAGGGGACCCCGGGCAGGGGCACGTGGGCAGGGCCCTAACCTCTTTGGGGCTAAAGGGGGACATTCCCAGTTAAGCAGGGAGCTGGTCCTCAGCTGTGCGCGTCCTGAAGGTATCGGAGGGAGATTCTCAGAGGGAGGTTGGTGAAATGCAGTTAAGAAAAGCACTGCCAGTCACCAGGCAGCTCTGTCTTCAGGAAATTCGGCTAGCAGTGTACCCTGACTCATGTTATTCATAAAACCCTGTAGTGATGATAGTGTTGAAGGTGTCCATGCATCACCTAGCATAAAGGGACACTGCTCCTGATTTGAACTGCTGGGCGTTGTTACTGTGATGTAAATCATGCTGCAAGAATCTTAGTCTCTGTCATCGTGCTGCAAGAGTAAAATACAAAAAAAAAAAAATAGGTATTATAGTCATGGAGAGAACCAGAATTTATCATTTAAAAATATATTCAGTATAACCCAAGCATTGACAAATAGGTCAGCCAAAAGTTAACTAAAACTCAGGCAACTAAGACTTATTTGTAAAACTGATATTTCTCCTTCCATCAATCTGATATTATCTTAATTCCTTGCAGAAAGAGACTTGACACCCAAAAAAAACATGATGCTATAATCTGAAGCACTGCACTTAACTCACTGCATTGTTTAGTTTGACACAGAAGAATATTATTGCTGCCATCATACTGTCTCCATGGAGCCAAATTCAGCCCTGGTGTTAGCAAGTGTATTTCCATTGATTTACAGTTGTTTACACCAGGCTTGAATTTGGTCCATAGAAATTCTAGGTACCTGGGCATTCATATTTAAACATACATAGAAATTAGGGGAAAATATATATTAAGTCATTGTATTGCTCTCCTGTGGGCCAAATAAGGATTATTGCATACTATATTGTCTCCGGTATTTAGTCCAATCTCATTTTAAATTATTCAACCTGTTGTTCTTTCTCTACTTATATTACAAGTGTGTGGCCTTTATATTCTCTCTGTGTTCATCCTAAAATAAGTTTCTTCCTTCACTATCTCTTTAATTTTGACCAGCAGCATGTCAAAACAAATTTGAAATCTGAGGAAAATTATGTATTAAGAGAATACCCTGTGTATTGAACCCTTCCAGACAACTGGACCTGAAATTGTAGTTGTGTATGTATCTGTGTACTTTAGTGTGAGAAATGAAGAGAAACAATTGGAGAAGTAAAGAAAAGGAGGGGTGGAGCAATCGCAGACAAACCTACCATCCCAACCACTACAGAAGACCCAACCATTGTAGCTTTACTGAAAGGCAAGTATACATCGCTTAATAATTTATCTTTAATACTTTAGACTTTAAGACTGTTCACAAAGGTAGTTTGGGGGAAGGAAGGTCGGGATTTTGGGTGTGGGTTGTTTTTTTTTGGTATTTCTTAATTTGTTTTGTTAAGGTTTACTGTAAAATAGATATGTATTTCCCATTTTTTACAGACTGGGAAACTGAGATAAAATTTATAGGGACTCTTATCTTGAAATCTAGTCCATTTTTACAATAAAAAGTAGTTTACATATTACATCTGCCTTTTTGAGTTTTTCTGATCATTTTTTTTGGCATTAAATTTTTTTCTCTCCCTTGTTGCTATGAGATACTCATACAAATAGTAGGGCAAACTGACTAAGGCTCTAATTCTGCAAACATTATGGACCATTGATTTTATTGGGACTACTCACATGGAAAGTTATACACATGTGTAAGTGTTTGCAGGATTGGACCCTTATTCTGACTATAAAGGGGAAACAGGTTTTAAAAAGGGTTTCAGATTGAAGTGATTTTTTGTGTGTGTTAATTGTTGTCCTTTAAATAACTAGTTCAATCTCACACAGCAAGCCAGTGATGGAGCCAGTATTAGAACTAAGAAGTTCCTTGGTCCTAATCCTGTTCTCAGAACACTAAATCATGCAGCCTCTAAGCCAGCTTGACCTACTGCTTTCAGAATGCATCTGACGAAGTGGGTATTCACCCACAAAAGCTCATGCTCCAAAACGTCCGTTAGTCTGTAAGGTGCCACAGGATCCTCTGCTGCTTTCAGAATGACAGGCTATAAGATCCATTACAGAAATTAGTAAGAACAGAAACATTGAGAATTAGTAACACATTATGCATGTAATTTTAAATAGAGTCTTAAGAAAATAACCCAGGGAAATTCAACCTAATATGGACCTTGCCAACTTAAAATAGCTTAGTTCTGTTTTGAAAGTCTTTTTCCTACTGTTATTGCACAAAATAGCTAAGCTCATTGTGATTGAAATAAAGTAGTAATTTTCTCTCATCTCTTCAGTTTTTTTACTCTGTGCATTTCAAAACACTTTGGGTGAAATCCTGGCTTCACTGAAGACAGAACTCACATTGACTTCAGCAGTACCAAGGTTTCACCAATAGTATCAGTTTCACTGTAGAGACAATGTGTTTTCCCCTGTTATTTGTGTGGATCTTTTACACAACAACATGGAGGCAGGGAGAGAGCAAATCAAAAAAACTCAGGGCAGTTGTACAATATTTAAAAAAAAAACAACCAACATTAAAAGTAGTTTCAGGTAAAATGACTAGATTTTAATGTGATGATGACCTGTTAATGTTTATATAATACCTTGAAGATGAAAATGAAGTATTACTATTTTCACATTGTATGTTCATTCTGTGTACATATCCTGTGTATACACAATATACCTAATAGCCTTGCCAAATTCTACTCACCTAGGGAAAATCATTGTTTTTAACAAAGCAAAATAGTTTTTTCATTAGAATAATCTTCATGGGAAAGGTATATGAGGAGATCTTGCGTCTGGGCTTGTAAATTTTCAAGACAATTTTGCAAGCCGGACATAACAGTGCTTTATTGTTAGGTGTGAACAAGAGGAATCATGGAACTCACTGAATGCAGGCACCAGCAACAGCAGATCCTCTTCTGAAGTATGTCATAGCTCTCCAGTGCCTGGTAAGGGACCATTGTGTGCAGGGGCCAAAAATCAGCACCTAAACATTGGGTGTATGAAGACAGAAGATCCTATCATAGTTTACTTCACCTCTCTAATATCTATACCCACCTGTGGCAGAAATCTTCTAAAAGTTACATTATTGAAAGAGTTATGTTAAACAGACAAAGAAAATACAACAGTACAACACACCCCTGTGGGATGGGAGGATCCCAGAGCTCAGGCTCCAATCTGAGTCCAGAAGCCTACACAGCAGTGAAACAACCCTACAGCCAAAGCCCTGTAAGTCATGTCAGCTGGCACGGGCCAGTTGCGGGTTTTTCTTTGCTGTGTAGAGGCACCCTGAGTGAGCCAGTGCAGTCCACAATTAAAATGTCTCATGGATTGGAGGTATCTAAGCCTTTGATTTGGGAAGTGTAATTAGGAAAGGGTGTTTGTCCTGGGGAAAGGGGATTGCTGCTTTTATGCTTGGCCGATGATCAGTTGTCCATTGTTCTTGGTGTTTGGGGCTTCCTAAAAAAATTTTTTTTGTCAGCACTGTGCCTTTTGTGACTTATTTATGTTCAAGAAGAGTGGCCATGTCTTTGTTCTCACGCACCTTTCCCTGTGTTTCCCCATTTGTATTTGCTGAATTTAATCTCCGTTACTGCTGGTCTCCCTCTTCATGTCCCTGTAATGACATTTCCTCTGCAGATAATAGGAGCATGATCTGGCTTTTGCTGAGGTGGCCATTAATGTAATCAATACCTCTCTCCATTTGTGACCTGCCAATCTAGAAGCAGAAGTTTGTGTCCTTTTTCACTTGGAATCCCCAAAGTGGCTGTCTTTTGGCTGCTGTTGTGGAATTGGGTGAGGTCAAAGGGAAATAGAAAAGGTTTGCTCTCAATCTGATTTTGTTTGGTATTTACTCTTTATAGAACTACCAGGATTTTACTATGACCCTGAAAAGAACCGCTATTTCCGCCTGCTCCCTGGACATAATAACTATAACCCTCTCACCAAAGAGAGCCTCCAGTACAAGGAGATGGAGTGCAAGAGACTGAAGCTCTTAGAAGAGGAGGAAATGCAAAAGAAGGTGGGTTCTGTCTCTGAACTTTCTTTTAAACTTTACTGTGCTGTGACCCAAGACACCAGGATGGGCTACAGGTTATAAAACCCTCCAGTTTCAGCTTTGGTATAATCGCCTCTAATGCTTGATGTTCATGGTCAAATATTCAAACATTTGTTCATACCCCGCCCCCCCAAAACTGTCAAGATGGAGTTATGGTTGAGACTACATAATCAGTAATTTAGGGTAAAATACATTACAGGGATGATGTAATAATCTCAAAACCAAGTATAATAAAGTCAGGAAATTCACAGTTAAGGTTAAACTTAAAACCTTAACTCTGCCTTGTCACAGAGTCTTCAAACAGTTCATTGATAAAACTCACTAAAATCTTGTGCCTATGCATTTTTTTTTAATTTTTTTTTGTAAGGATTAATAGTCATTTTTTCTAGTTGTGGAATTCTTTATAGTAGAACATTGTGTCCTTTAGCATGTGCTGAAAAAAAACTTCTATGAAGAATTAAAAAAAATGATTAATCCTTAACACTTTTTCAAATGTAACTTGAGGACAAGATTTTAGTAAGTTATAGGAAGTTTGATGTTTCTATGGTGTTCTGTTACTGAGATCATGGGGTGGGGGGGGAAGTCTGACACAAGGTGCTAAACTTCTTAAAGAGACCATTTTTAATTTAATTTTAATTCTTTAACTGATTTATTTTTAAGTTTTCAGAACAAATGAATTCTCTGAGAAAGAGTAAATACTATCATTTGGGGCCAGGATATGCTTCCTTCACTATGGGGTCAGACTGATGTCTCCATTAAAAAAGCGACTACATCAGTGGACTAGTTTTCACAGGAACTGTGCACTCGCAGATCCCATTAATCTCAATGGGAGCTGTGGGTGCTTAGCACCTCTGAAAGGCCCCAACAACCTGTTTGATTAAAAACTGACTTTCAATCTACGTTAAGACTACAAAATGGATTGTAAAAACCTGGTATGCTTTGCCTTGCCCCGGTTCCATCTACTGTTCCATCTTTTGCTTTCATGAGCACTGAAAGTATTCAGCCCAACTCTATAATGACAAATGGAAAAGCTTGGTTATTGCAACCTTAATGTTGCACAGTTAAAATAAAAAAGGAAATGCCAAAGCTAAAGTTTTGATGGCAGCATTAGGTGGCCATATTGTATTTCAAAGTTTTTGATTTAAGATAAGAACTTGAGACATTATTTTGTAGTGAAAATGGTACACGGATTTCGAACCGCAAGATGAGACAGTCACATAGTATTAAGCAAAAATTGGATAACTGTGTAATTCAGTAAAATGAAGGGCAGTTAATTTTGTGTTTGGAAGCAGCCAGACACTATTCTGGAGGTCAAGAGGGCTGCTTTTGATCCTATGCAAGCACAAGATTGCACACTTTCATTTGTTCTTTTTTAATAGAAAACATCCAGAGCTGGATTGAACTCATCACTTGTCTTACGCAAGAGGCAGTTAGGGTTACTCAGCTCCACCAATTATTGCAGGTAAGATAATTTCAAATCCCTTTTTCACCCTATAAAGTTCTACTGCTAATGTTTCTTTGCCATTAATCTGTAGCGTACTCTGTTGTTCCAGTAAGGGACAGAGCTGGGGAAGCATCGGTAATAGATACAAAAATATACACTGCCTTTTTTATAAGACGTCTCGTTGTTTTCTGTGCAGCTTTTCCATTACATTTTATACAGCACATGCCTACAGAATGGCTCATCAAGTCTTCCCTAAAATGACAAGAATTAAGATGAAAGAAAATATTCTCTAATCATCAGGTTTTGAATAGTTTGAGTGCGAAATTTCCCATCCTTATTATAAATACATATTCTCCTGCACTTTATAAGCATATTGTAGAGTTTTTCCTTATGTAAATACACTTTAATGGACCTAGTCTACAGGAAATTTCTCTTTTCCTTAACTTCCATGGCATCAGTGGTGCAAGGGAGAGTGCTACTGTAGACAGTGTGTCAGCAGATGCCAGCAACCTGCCTTTTCCAGTAGAAGCTGATTGGGAAATTGCATTGGTCAGACAAGGCTGGTGTATGTACAGATGGGGTCCCCGAAGATTATATATGGTGACCTCCTCTGAGTCTTGGGATCTGAAGGTTGCTCGTGCTATACATTGTTGAGGCTACAACCTGCCAGCTCCTTGGGCTGTTTACCTGTTGCCTAACCTGCTGAGATAAGGAAGCATCTCAATGCTTTTTACCCAGAATTCCTTTAATTGGCATTATATATCAGCATAGTTAAACATGTTTTCCTTTATAGCTTGGTCCACGAATTAAAGGTGAACTGCATGCAGAGGAGGAAGGTAGAGATTCGGAGCCCAGATTCCTCAGTTACTGGAACCAACAATTTTAAACTAATAGTGGTATGTTATGGGCACTTCAATTTTTAAGGCTAGAGAGCACTTGGCTATAGTTATTTTCTTGTGCACTCTGGGATTTGTAATATGTTGGTTTATGTACATTGGGAAGTGCTTTTCTTTGTAGCAGATTGTATTGGCAGTTTCTCCTCCCGTAAAGAAGGTATTCCAGATTTGGGGAGCTCTGGGGCCAGCTAAGCATGAATATGGTATCTTTTCCCTGTGACCATTCTCCTTTAAGCAGTCTGCACTGACTATTTTTCACTCTTTTGGTGGAATGCATATATCCTTAAGTCAAATATTGCTCTCGTTTACATATTTATATTGTGGCAGTGTCCAAAATGTGCTGGGTGCTTTCTTAACACCTAGCCTGAAGAGTTTACAGTCTGCAAGGACACAACCAGATGAAGGGTGGAAGGAAAGGTCATGAAGATAATTGGCAAGCTCGGCTGGTGAGAGAGGAGGAGAAGTAGGTGGATAATGGAGTATAACAAAAGAAGGAGGAGAAAGGGAGAGGATGAGATTGATGGAGTCAATGGGGGTGGAAGAGCGAAGTCAGTGATAAGAGCAGAGTTTATTGTCCAAAAAGTCTGTGCAGATGTTAAGAGCGACATCATGAGTCTGTGGATCTGAAGGGGGTTTTTGTGGGTTGGGGGAGAACTTCTGATAGCAGAGGCTACCTAGGAAGCTCAGCCACACTGAGCCCTGGCTGTGTAGATGGGAGTTAGGAGAAGCGGGCTGAGAAGCCCTGAACTTAACTCTATTCCATGGCTCCTGCTATGACTGGCGCTGTGGTGTGAAGCGGCTTTAAGGGGCGGCATCTTACAGAGGCTGCCTTGGAAGCTCCCTGCTGATCCGGTGCGTGTAAGTGAAAGCTGTTGAAGCCAATGCGGGTACTGAAAATTTCCATTGGTTTAAATGAGAGCAAAATCTGGAACTCAGGACCAGCACTTTGATTGCAACAGCACCAATCTGATCCGATAGGGAGAGGCTTTCAAATGACAGAAAAGTCTACATTTACTCTGAATGAAAATTCTTTATGCAGAGCCTCATTTATGCACTGGAGCCTGTACTTACTGATTATGCTTCCTCATGACAGCAAAATCTGTCCACAGTGCCATGCCAGAACTCAGCCAATAGGAGACACTATTCATTGCTGTCAGGTGTTGAAGTGGAAAATAGCAAATCTTAAATGTTTTTCTAGTGAATCTCTCTAGAATGCAGATGGCCACATACACGCAGTGTCTGTGGTGCTGAACTGCAATCAGGTGATGGTGGGAAAGCACTGTTAATGGATTTCTCATTATGGACCCAAGCAGACAACCTAAAGCCAGGTCTAGTTTAATTGCCCATCGTGATACACTTCTTTTGCAGGCAGACACGGCTTGTGAGCGGATATTCACTGTGAATGATGTAGAGCATGGAGGGTGTAAATACGGCATCATCAACCTCAGTGGTTTAGGGAAGGACTCTCTCACGGTGGAGATGTATGACAACCTCTACTTCACAAACCGCAAGGTACCGTTCTTCTTCCACTGGCTCCTCACCCAGGAGGAGTTCCTTCCCTTCTGGAACTCTCAAAATGTTGTACCATGGGATGTGTGAGTGGAAATGAGGAAGGGGGGAGGGAAGGACAAGGGGAAGGAAGAGATAATGGAGGAATCCAGCAATAAGGGATTGAGTAAATTTAGAAACCACAGAGACCTGAACGCTGATACTCCTGAATTGCTTTTGGAGAATGGTGTTGCAAAGCTGTCAGTCCAGCACCTTTTATGAACAGTATATTTCCACAGAATTACTCTTGGCAGCACTTGAAAAAAGAGGCCTTGAGGAATTAATTCTACTGCTGATTTGTTTGCTCTGTTTCATCTTAAGAAAGAAAAAAAAATGCCTCTCTTTGAATGGGAAGAACTTTTAGGACAAAATACGACAACCTGTAGGTGACCAGTTCCATGTAGAAAAACTGTCTTAGTTAAGAGGTGTGCTGAATGGGCCCATCCAGGTTTGGGGAGACTTTTTTGGGTGCTGACCCTTTTCTGCTTCATGCAAGTACTAGCAAGAGGCTGAAACGTCTGTGTCTCTTCATTGGACTAGTCATCACTAGTCATTTTCCAGGTTGTTCTTGACATTCTCCAGTATACTAAGGGTGTGTGCTCAGTTTTTCAGACTTATGTGGAATGTTTGAAAATGCACTTTTCTGAATTAAACAGGAGACAGCAAGTATTGGTCTATCTTACTTTTGTTTGTAGGTTAATTCTGTGTCCTGGGCATCGCTGACTCATCAAGATTCCCACGTTTTATATCCTTTTTTAAAATAAAGCTTCAGGCTTGCTTCCACTAAATGGCAAATTGCTTCACAAAACAGAACATAAAAACGGCCATATTGGGTCAGACCAAAGGTCCATTTAGCCCAGTATCCTGTCTTCTGACAGTGGCCAATGCCAGTTGCCCCAGAGGGAATGAACAGAACAGGTAATCATCAAGTGATCTGTCACCCATTCCCAGCTTCTGGCAAACAGAGGCTTGGGACACCGTCCCTGCCCATCCTGGCTAATAGACATTGATGGACCTATCTTCCAGAAACTATGTAGTTCTTTTTTGAACCCTGTTATAGTCTTGGCCTTCACAACATTCTCTGGCAAAGAGTTCTACAGGTTGACTGACAGCCACTTATCAATAAGAAATCCCAAGTACCTGCCTCAAAAGGGCTTAATGGGTCACTGGAAAATAACAAAAGAAGCCCTAAAGCTGAAAGAAAGTATGTTGTTAAGTCGTAAGTACACATGGCAGCATTCAGATGTATAGTAAGTCAAAAGACAAGGCTCTTACAACCTCACCTTCAGAGTTAACACAATGAATAAATAATATCAAATCACTTTTGGATATAGGGAGGAAATAGCAGGAATGACGAAATAATGGGCTGGGGTAGGAAAACTCTCAGAAGAGCTCTTTAAAGTGTTTTTCTTTTATGAACCCATCAGGGTGTCAAGTTTGGGATTGGCAATGGAGAATGTCTGATTAGAGATTAATGGCAGAATGCTACACAAAAGATATGCATCTTTACTGACAGGCTTGCGTGGAAGGTGCAGGGACACAAATGGGAAAATGTGAAAGGAGCATGGAAGTGAGGTTGTTGGCAAACAAAGGGTGTGTGCAGGAGTATTAGCAAACAAGGGGAGATGTAGGCAAGTGTTGGATTCTGAAGGACCTGGAAAGGGAGAACAAGGAGTTCAAAAAAATTATTCAGACAATAGCAAGAAGCTAGGGATAGCGTGAGGGAGCAGAGTGTCATGGTCATACTACCGGGAGAGGAAGAGGACTTTTCAGAGTGGTGTTTCAGACCTGCACTGCCGTAGGCCTGGAGTTTTCACTCTCGCCCATCTATTGATCATAATTCCATCACATCAATCTGGAAAAGTAAGTTTAAATCCTGCCCATACCTGTTACTACTTCCAGAGAGCAATGTGATACAACCCCATTTTTAATTTTTTTATGCATTGGGAAAGACAGACCCAAAGTAGTTTGGAAAAGGTTGTTTTTTATGTCTTCACTCTCCAAAGTTCTATATCTGGATGATATTTTATGATTGGGAAAATTTCCTGTAGGGGAACATTAAATATTAAAACTAGAATCATAGAATTGCAGATCTTGTCCTCTGATTCCTATGAGAGAAGGGGAATGAACACCTCTCGGATGTGATGAGGCTTAATTCATTAGTGACTGTGAATCACTTTAAAGGTCATCAGAGAGGCATCTTGAAGGACAGAATATTATATGTACCATGCTTCAGAGGCATCTCTTCTCCCTCTGTCCCCGAGTAATTTCATGCAACATGTGCCACTTCTGGGAGAAATCTTGGTTTTCTTTAATAGCCTCCAGCAAGTTGTGCCTCATGGGGATTGCAGAAACTCCAGGCTGTGCCAGTCTGCTTCCAGCATCCTTATTCAGCAACTCTAACCCAGGTAGAATACCTTTCTGTTCTGGTTAGAAGTTGTAGTCTGAAGAGGGCCTGAATGAGGAATGACTTGGAGTAGTTTTGTAAGCCTCACAAGAATGAATATTAACACTGTGTGATGAAGCCCAAGAACTGATTTGGATAGTAATAACTTTAGGAACTAGTTAACAAGGATAGCTTATGGCACCAGTTGTTTACTGTATAGTACTTGGCAGAAAATGTACTCACTTCTAGAGTAAATATTTATTTGGAACTTTTCCTATGTAAGCTATTTGGCCTCCCTTAATACCTAGAACCTGGATGGATAGATAGCCCATCAGGTGCTCACTCAAACTATCTGGTCCTTTCAAATGGAGTGAACCAGTGCACAATTGTTCTTCCAGGTACGACCTTTGCCCACAGTAATTGTTCACATACGTTTATTGATGGGACTATTCGAGATGGCAGTCCTCTTGTAGGCCCCTCTGCTCCTCTTCCAGTACTGATCTCCCACCCCCAGCCCATGGCAAGCACTGTTCAGTCATATGAAAACCTGAATATTAAAGAGAGAAGGTTAAAATAAATTGGCTTTAATTTGAAGGGTGTGGCTACATTCCCCTATGTTGTATTTGTGCTGTTCCTTTTCATAAGGGTGGAATTTCCCTGAGTTGACTTAAGTCCTCACTATGCTGCTCTCTCTAGGTCTCTTTGTAGTGTCATTCTCTAATTTTGCTACACCTCTAATTTTTGTGTCCTGTGCAAGTTTCGCCACAGTTAAATTTACACCAAAGAAGTGTCTCGTGAAGACAAACATGTAAAGCACTGTAATGGCGGGGAAATACATGAGTTATTTCCAGAGGCTTTTTAAAAACAGTCACATAGCGTTAGTGCTAACAGGAAGGGTTGCTGTTTGAAGACTGCAGGATGCTTTACCAGTTGACAAAAGTAGTCCTAGGGCAGTGGTCCCCAAACTTTTTCCATTGTGCCCCCCTCCCCTTACTCATAATGGAACCTGTCCATGCATGCGCACACACCCTAAACTATGGTCAGGAGCCATGGTCGGTTGCTGAGGCTGGAGCTGTGGCTGGGGTAGAGGGCGGGCCCAGAGCCAAACAGGAGGCAGAGTGCGCCTGGGTGGTGCTCCCTCCCTGCTTCCTGTGGGTGCTGGCCCAAGCCCTGCTGTGTCCCTCTGAATGTTCCTCCATGCCCCCTTAGAGCGGTCATGCCCCACAGTTTGGGGACCACTGTTCTAAGGTCTTTTGAAAAGCACTGCTTTCAGATACATAAGGCACCTGCAGCATCATCTCTAACCCTCAACTGAGGGCTTGGTCTTAACATACTTGTGTGAAGTGAATAAAAACTGCACACTTAGGAACTGTCAGTAGGTTGGTTTTGAACTGGGTTGGGAGCTGAGGGAACAATGCAAATCTCGTGTGTTGCTGTATAATTAAACTTCGCTAATTCAGCAGACAGGAGGGTCAGTGCAGCATGTTCAAAGCTGCGTTTGTCCAAACAAGACCCTTCCTCACTTCTCCGCTATTCTTCCTCTCCCCCCCCCCCCCGCCAGATGAACATAATTTTAGTGCCTAATGTGCTACTTTTTGAAAATCCTTATGAATTCTCATCAAGGGGAGAAGCAGGGGCATAGATAGGCTTTGGCTGTTGGGGAAGGCAAAATGGTGTCCTTATTCCAATGCAGTTGTATTAAAGCACTATGTATTCCCAGTTTTTATAAACCTTGAGAATGTGGGAGCATTGTGTAGCTATTTCTTTCAGTCTTCCCTCTCTTCCCCCAGAATAATGCCTATGACTACAGAGTAGTTCTCATGGCAGTGTTCTTCAGCAATCACTCAAGCATCAGGTAGAGCAATCTTCTGTTTCCAGAAGAACAGGCTGGGTAGCAACAGGCCTGTAACTGGGTGATTTAGTACACTGGAAGCAGAAAACCTGAATGTTGTTAGAGGTACAGAGGCCTGGTGAAATTTTCTAGGGGCACAGTTAACTTGAAGCTTCCTTCCACATCTCCTTGTGGTGCCTGGGGGCTTCACAGTTTGTTCTCTTCCCTGTTGCCACCCTTAGGAGATCAGCCTGGAATGCTGTGCAGCTTCAAGATCTCCACTGCCTGGTCCTGTGCTTGGTGCCTGAACCCCCAGGCTGATAACTGCTTCAGCACAGGTAAGCAGGAGTGTATTTGTACTACTTCTCAAGGGGAAAGAGCTCCACCATCATGGCCTCCAAGCGGTCTTGCCCAAATGATGGCCGTGTATTTGTTTTATCTTTCTCAGGGCTGATGCGACGAGTCCTTGTGACCAATGCAATGACTGGTCATCGGCAGACATTTGGAACAAGCAGTGATGTACTGGCACAAGAGTTTGCCACCCAGGTAGAAAGGGACATGGGCCTTTGATTTATTAGACAGATGTATGCATTGCTGATTTTGTGGAACCAGCAGCCCTATGTTCACTGTGACTACTTTTTGTGGTGGCTTCAGTAGCTGCTCAGTAATGAAGTTGACACTTGATGATGTGGCTGACCATGGAAAAGCAACAAAAATAAGCTACACTGATTTCAAGCTCCATTGGAAATGTGGGGTGGGATGGGGGGGAATCAATTTTGTTAAATAGAAAAGGGTTAAAAAGAAAATGAAACAACAAATGCAAGGAATTATAATAAGGCTTTGCAGTCATAGTGCCTATTATCTGAGCATCTTAAAGCACTTCACACACACTAAGTATTAGTGTTCGCATTTTACAGATGGGGAAAGTAAGGCAAAGAGAGGTTAAATGACTTGCTCAGAGTCAAAGTTTGTGGCAAAGGTGGAACTAGAACTCCCGTTCCCCTGATCTAACCACAAGACCAAGCTTCCATTGCTTTTTTACTGCTAAATGTTTGAAAGCAGAATGAAAGTCCTAAGTTGGTTGCAATGTTTTGCAACGTGACTATGCAATTCTGTTCTTGTGATCCTACATGTACAGTGATATTATTCTGGCACTACAATGAAGGGCTATCTTATTACTTGAACCCTTCCTACGAAAGTGGCCACAACTGACTAGAGAAACCTGTCTGGTACTGTTAAATGTTACAACACTCATCTCCCTGCATGTTCTGGTTTGTCTAGACTCCAGTGCTGTACAATGGCTGCCGTTCAGGGGAGGTTTTCAGCATTGACATTCGTCAGCGCAGCCGGAGGGGTCACAGCTGGAAAGCTGTCCGTCTCTTCCATGACTCAGCAGTCACATCTGTTCGCCTTCTCCAAGCTGAGTACTATCTTATGGCAGCAGACATGGCTGGAAAGGTAGAGTTTCTTTTTATGGAAAGCTAGATAGCGTCTCATCTGTTCTGTTGGCCAGGAAAGACCTGAAAGAGGATGCCTCTGACTTTAGAGAATTTTTTAGTTCTTCTTTGTCCCCTGCCCAACCTCTCGAAGCTTTCCCAGCTCACTGATTGGTCAGAAGGAAGTTGTGAATGGTTTCCAGATGTCTATATTCTCTGATCTTTACTGTTTCTGAGATACTTGGAGTTTGGCTATGTCTACACTAGCATTTTTGTTGGTATAATCTGTGTCACTCTGGGGTGTGAAAAAAAACACTCTGGGTGGGGAGGGATAGCTCAGTGGTTGAGAGTTCAATCCTTGAGGGGGCCATTTAGGGATCTGGGGCAAAAATCTGTCTTGGGATTGGTCCTGCCTTGAGCAGGGGGTTGGACTAGATGACCTCCTGAAGTCCCTTCCAACCCTGATATTCTATGATTCTAAGCACTGGTGTGTACAGTGCTATGTCAGCAGGAGACACTCTCTTGCTGACATAGCTATCACTGCTCATTGGAAGTGGTTTAATTATGTCCACAGGAGAGCTTTCTTCCATTGGCATAGAGCAGCTACATGAGTGATTTTACAGCGGCTCAGCTGCACTGGTACAGCTGTGCTGCTACAAGCTTGCTAGTGTAGATGTGGCCTGTCTTCTCCAACTGGTGCATGAGCACGAAGCACTGGAACAGCCATAGCACACTCACTCAAGAACTTGGAATTCTGCTGGGATTCCCTGACCCAGATGGAGATGCTGCTTACTAGTCAATGGGTCATTATAAGAAGTCTCATGCAGATCCTCCTGAGCAACTCCACCAGAGAGGATTCAAGAGCTGGGAGATTCGCTAAGAAAGATATTTTGATAATAAATTAAAGGCGAATGGGGCAAATAGAGAATAAAGGAGAGGAGAATGTGGAGTTTATGGAGGAGGTAAAATGGGGAGGCTGGCAGAGAGGACAGATATGGAGAAAGAAAGGCAGAAAAATACAAAAGTTCATTTTTCCTTTGGCTTCTAACAAGTTGCCAGTGCAGTGTATGGTATCACCGTAGCACTCGCATCATTCCCTAGAGAAGGGATTAGTAATGCTTAGCACTTCACATTTAGGTCAGCATAGGTGTGGCACTCAGAGTTGTGAAAAATCCACACCCCGAGCACCATAGCTATGCTGACTTAATCCCTGGTGTAGACACAGGTAGGTTGACAGAGGAATGCTTCCATCGACATAGTGACTGATGCTCCAGAGATGGAGTACCTACAGCAGTGGAAAAACCCCTTCCATTACTGTAGTCTGCATCTATGCTACATAGTTACAGCAGCATAGGTAGGTAAGGCATAGCTGTGCTGCTATAGTGCCCCTAGTGTACACATGGCCTAATCAGGTACTCCTTACCACAGCCTTGTGAGTTAAGTAAATAAGCAGTGTTATCTCCTTTTCACAGATTGGGAAACAGAGATGGGGGATGGGGTAGTGGTGCTCAATCCACTAGACAAGTTGCCTGCAGTAAAACAAGTGGAATGAGCCTTTCTATAACTGGTTCCCACAGCCAGTATCCTAAACCAGTGCTTCAAATAATGGTGTCTAGGTGGTAATTCCAAAACTGAAGGAATTCACTGGTGAGTTTGTAAAACCTTGGGTGTCTACTCCTTTCTCTCACTATCACCAGCAACAACTGTCAAAACTTGCCGCTGCTTCACTAAAATGTCCTTTCTTCTATTACCATTTTCACTTGCAGATAAAGCTATGGGACCTGAGAGCAGTGAAGTGTGTGAAACAGTACGAAGGCCATCATAACGAACATGCCACTCTCCCTCTGCAAATAAATGAGGAGGAAGGTCTTGTTACGGCAGGTGTGTCAGCTTTTCCATAGTGAATGTATGTTTGATTCTCTACACTCAGGTATGTGGGGCATTTGTAGAGAGAGGCTATTGTAAATTACATGGGCATAATAAACCACAAGTGTGTAACTCAAAACAAAAATGATTTGGATGCATTTTAACTGAGGATGGTCCTCTGGGTTTCAAAAGATATGCTCCAGCCAGTAGGATTTCTCAGTCAGAAGTTAGGAAAGACATTGGAAGACAAAATGGAAGAGAGACAGTGGCAAGTGTCTGATTTAGAAGTAAAGGAAAACAGTACTAAATCTTTTCATGAGTCCATAAAAAGGGAAGTAATTAACATAGAAGGATAGATGTCCTGGAAAGTCATATTAAATAACAGGAGTATATTGGGTCTTTTCTTTGATATCCAAAGGAGACAGTAGGATGAATGGGAATGTGGTGGGATGTGTACCCCACACAGGTTCTGAAGAGATTCATGTGGGCCTGAGAAGTCAGTTAAGATACTTGTCAGCATCTGCAAGAGAGCCAGGCTTTATGGATAATGAAGCCCCACTGAGGAAGGGCTGGGTTGTGATTATGATGCTAGGAAGTTTGTGGCAGAAAGGGAGTGCAGGGAGAGCCAGCAGTCACTCTCCGGGGGGATAGAAGAGATAGGAAGCATCTAGGGAGGCAGCACAGAATCTGAGGGAGTAGGTCTTGGCTGCCAGCTTACAGGGTCGCTGGGTTTGAGCCCAGAGTAGAGGGAAGGCCTGGGTTCCCCTATCAGTCACCAAGAAAAGTAGTGTGAAATCACCTGTGGTAAGGCGTATAAAGACAACAGAGCCCAGAGACAGAAGGAAGACTACAATAAGATAATTGGACTACAGTTTCATTGTACTCTGTTACCCCAAAAGGGGCAAACATAAATATTGTGACCTGGTGGGGAAGGCTGACTTATGGGAAGAGACTTCACTGTGGTGACAGAGTGCATGTCGCTAGGGGGTGCCAGACCAAAAGACAACTGATACACCATGCCTGGCCACCAGGAGGGCTGCTGCAGTGAAGGGAGCCCCTTTATAGGGAGCTATAGAAACACCAAGATATTCCTGAATTTGTTTGCTTTTTCTTGTTCACCATAAGCAGCACAATTATGGTAAGAGCTGTTTTTTTTTTTTTCCTCACTATGATCGATAATAAAGAACCTAGCAGTGGGGATACTGCTTTGGATAATGGCATACTAAGCTCTGTGTTGCCTGATTTTTTTGAGCTCTTGCCTACAGTTATTTGTGTCCATCCCACCCTATGTAGAGTAAAACATTTGACTCATGTTTTTCCTTTTTGGAGGAACTCAGGATTTTTTTCATGTGTGGATGGAGATGGGCATTGGTTCTTTTGTTATAGTGTATTAAATACCTTTTTCCTCTTCTGGGACCAGAATTTTTCAAAGCTAGTTATGATCATTTATGTGGAAATATTTCCTTGTCCTGATTTGCAGTGCTTTTTCCTCTCCAGTGGGTCAGGATTGCTACACAAGAATTTGGAGTCTCCAAGATGCCCATCTGCTCAGAATGATTCCCTCTCCACACCCATCCTCCAGGGACTCCATCCCCAGTGTGGTGTTCTCTTCGAGACTCGGAGGCAGCCAAGGAGTTCCTGGCCTGCTCATGGCAGTCAAGCAGGATCTCTACCACTTCTCTTACAACTCAGATAATCCATATTGTCCCTAGACCGGGTATACGGATCTTCCAGCCCCCCTGGGTGACTCAAGAGTCAGCTGTTAGGTGTGGCCTCTTATTGTCACCATTGCATTGACTCAAGCTGTGGTGATGCCCTACCTGCTCTGTCTGTGGAGTTTTGAACTTCACCCAGCAGGCTCAGAAACTTTCTACTGTATCTGCTCTAAAACTACGAGGCAGTTGTAAATAAAAGTGATGAGCTGTTCCTATAGAGTACAGGTTTTTTTAATTCAGCTGAGAGTTTGGAAGGAAGGATCATTTGTGGGATGTGACTTTCAGCCGGTAGCTGAAACTCATTGGCAAAAGTTGCATAGAAAAAGCTAACTGTTCTACTGACTCTCCAATAAGAGGGAGACATGAAAAGGGAATGGGAGAAGAGCACCCCAGACAGAGCAGGAAGTAAGGCTGCTCTCTAATACCGGACAGAGATTGGTTAAAACTGGAACAGTCAGGCTTCCAGGAACACAAGCAACCTCAGAGATTAGTGAACGTATTTAATATAAGGAGTTCTCTTCATCCCACAAGGCTCCATACTCACTGATATTTTGTGTGGCATCTTTCTAGGCCTAGTCACTTAGCCTTTCTGAGCCCCCCTCCCCCCCTTTTCTACTCCCCATCCCCTTTCTCTCATGCTCTCTGCATTCTCCCAACACAGCATGCTGTCCCCTCTTTTCTATGCCACTGTATCTTTGTCTTCAAATTTCTTATCCACACCACCACTTATTCCTGAAATACAAAACTCTGTCCCTGCTAGAACAGTGAAACGTTAAGGCGAGTGCTTCCTTTACTGGAAAAAAGTCACTCAGTGGGAATGTTGTGTCTGGACAAATGCCAGTGAATAATATGTGAAGTTTTATGCAAAAACAGACTGAAATTCTCAAATTAACTTTACAGAACAAATAACTAGGCTAATTTCTTCAGTTACTAATTCTTGGTCTATTTGTGGCTGTTTGTTGAGAATATTTGCAGTTTGCAATTCATGCTTTGGTTATATCTTACGTCATTGAGATTGTTTTTGTTTTTCAGTTGGATTGGGTAAATGATTTCCATATCCAGTACAACTTGGTACAAATGGTGACCGTTAACATCTACTATTCAATTGAGAATTGGCTTTTGGAGTATTTGAAGTTTAAAATGTCTTTTGTACAGGCATTTCTGCTAGTATCCCCTGAGCTGCTTAACATTTGTAGAAAGCAAAATAAACAGGGTTATGAACTCCATTGAATCAAAATTCATTCTTGAGTTTAAAACAGTACATTTAGAACCCCTTCCCCCACTGTTCTCCCAGCTGTAGTCAAGACCCTTGGCTGGATAGGATAAGGATCCTGTAATATTTGTGTCCCATTGATGTGGGAACACCAGCTAAAACAAGTGTGGCGGGAAGGCATCTTGTTTTTTTTCCTAGTGCTTTCTTCACTCCCGTTCAGCAAAGTCCATTAAATGCAAGCAGCTCAGCTGCTGTGCCTGCTATTTCTATGAGCTAAGCATTCATGAGCCCCCGCACACACATTCATCCCACCCCCTGCCAAAGTCCCTCCAGCTAAGGCTTCTAATTAAGCTTGTGACAGGGATACAAAGGAAGAGCTGGGAGTGCAGGGGAACAAGATGTGATCAAGTGTGCAAGCCGTGGCTGAGGGCACTGGAATAACCTCTCTGGAGCAGCAGTACCTGGGTCCTTGAAGCAGCCAGTAGGTAAGGCAGCTAGAAAGGAAAAGTCCTAGTGCCCTTCTACTGCAATCTCACAATAACCTACTTCCTCTGCCCTGATGTCCCAGCAGAGGGACTGTGGTCTAGCAGGAAATGCCCAGACTGGACCTGGTTCATGCTTGTTCACTCACTCATATGTAAAGCCCTGCAAATCCCCAGACCATTTATGTGGATCGCAGATGGATGTGGATTCAGATTTTGTATCTGTGCAGGGCTCTACTCGTATGGAGGAAGTTGGGGACATTTTTAAGCTCTGTTTCTCCAACACCTGTTTTCCCAAGGACTAAGCCTATTAGCCCTCATGAAAAATACTGTGCTGCCAGGCTACCAGAGGCGCACACATTTAACTTCAAGTGGCTTTCTTCATTTGCCTAGTGGAAGTCTAGTGATCAGCTCAAGCTCAACATGGCTAAAACGGAGCTCTAAATCTTCCCTTCCCACTACTCCCTTTCTCAATTCCTGTGGCTAGCACTGCTACTCTGTCATTCTGGCCTGTAGGTAGCCTCTCTCTAGGTTCTCATATCCAGATTCTTTCCACACATCTCCTCTCAGGTACAGCCTTTTCTATCCATCCACAGAGCTAAAACTCTTGTCCAGGCTTTCATATTGCATATTTATTACTGAAACATTCTTCTCTCTGGCTTGACCAATGCAGTCTTGCCCCTCTCATTACCATTCAAACTGCTGCTGCAAAGATACTTTTCCTAGCCTGTCGCTTTGACCATGTCACCCCTCTTTGCATCCCTGCACTGGCTCCCCCTTTCCTATTGCATTCTATTTTATAAGTTCTGAGACTGCATCAAACACAAGCTGCTTGTCTTCACTTTAAAAGCCCTTCATTTTCTATGCCCACCCCTACCAATCATTTCTCATTGCTATCAAGCTGTTAGTGCTCATCTCTGATTGGCATGATGATGGGCCAATCTCCATTGCCCACTCAACTTTTCAAACAAGCACTTTCTCCTATGCTGCCTCTCACGCTCCGGAGGGGCTTCCTGTAAACAGCCTCAAAGCTACTTCATGAAGGTCTTACAAACCTTCCTTTGCCAGGATACCTGCAAAAAAATTGACAGTAGTTAGGCTGCTGATGTGCTGAGACCACAGCGTATCGTGCTGGCCATCATTCCCAGTGTTTCCTTGTGTGGCTGTATCTGTACATTAGCTTTTGTCTTGTTTTGTACTTAGATTGTAAGCTCTTTGGGGCAGCAGCTGGCTTTGTATTGTGTGTTTGTACAGCACATAGCCTAGTGAGGTGCAAGAGTGGAGCTCCTAGGTGCTATGGTAATAAATCAAGGCTCTCTCCAGCCCCAATTAAACCCACCACCTGCACTTACCTTTTTGCTGGCTGTGGCTACTGCTTTCCTCTCCTATAGCTGGGTCCTTTGTTCTTCTATCTGCCTCCTCTATGCTTCAAGAAGTCACTCTGCGACCCTGCCCCCCTTCCTGTAGAAACAGCAGTGGCTCTAGCTACTCCTTCCCTGTTAAAGGACCAGTAGCAGTTGTTTGCCTCCTGTCTCCCTATACCCTCAAAAGAAGGTGCAACTCCACATTTTTGTGGTGGGGTCCTTCCCAACTGCCTGCTATCCAATGCCAGTATATAGACATGCTCCTAGCAAAAAGAGCAGTTTCCCGGTAAGAGAGGGCAAGAAGTCGGGCCCTGTCCAGGGACAAGCCATGGCTGGACAGCACTGTAGCTGACATCTGTTGGGGGGTGGGACTGCGCTGATGTAGGAATCAAGCAGAAATTCTGAGAAGAACCCTTCTAGGTTTACTGAAGTAAAGAACCTTACAGACACCCAGTTGTTCTCCTCACAGTTATAGCTTTATTTCAGCAGAGAATGAGTCCATGTTTGTTACCTTAGTGAAACATGTTACTGTATGTGCCATAAGGTACTGAAAGCAGCATACGATCCTCTTATTAGTCACTTATCTCTGCCCTGAGTGAGATTTCTCTTAGCACTGAGCTCCTTAGGTCACAAAGGGAACACTGAAAAATGGCAGCCCCAAACCTGAAAGTTACAGGAATGACAAGCTGGGTATTGCTCCTACGGAGTGCAACTGCTGCAGTATTTCTCATTGGCTGTTTTTCCTTCACTCCCTGCCTACAAACCCAGAACCATGGAGAAAAGTCCTGGCTGCACAAAAGGCAATGAGAAAACTCTCATTAATGTCAGTTAGTCTGCTATTATATTCATGACAATGAAATGTACATGACAATCCTGTAAAATGCTGAGTGCCCTCATCCCCTGAAGGGAGAGGGATAGCTCAGTGGTCTGAGCACTGGCCTGGTAAACCCATTATTGGGAGCTCAATCCTCAAGGGGGCCATTTAGGGAACTGGGTTAAAAATCTATCTGGGAATTGGCCCTGCTTTAAGCAGGGGGGTTGGACTAGATAGCCTCCTGAGGTTCCTTCCAGCCCTGATATTCTATGAAAATGTATTTGTGCCCTAGGAATGAATCCAAAATCAGTTAAAGCTTCCTGGCCTTTCATTTTAGTTCATTGCTCAACATCTAGGTCCTGCAAAGTAAGGACAATTGCAGTGGCCAGGTTGAATACCAATGATTTACTAATGAAAAATGAATTTTTAAAAACAAAACTTCATAACATGGCCCTTTGAATAAATAGTGTTCTTGTTTGGCAGTGGCAGGTGCCTGCAAACACTTGTGTATGTGCATTGCTTCAAGCACATGAGCAGTCAGATTGAAGTCAATGAGCCTACTCTCATGCCTAAAGTTAAGCACCTATATCAGTGTTTGCAGGATCCAGACCTATCTGCTAGCACAATTTACTTTCTCTAGATTGTCTTTTCCAGCCATAGATTTCAAAACACTTCACAAAATTATCCTCACATTAGAGAGAGGTTAAGTGATGTTTTCATGGTGTGGGCAAGTCAGTGAGAGGCAGTCTGACAGACCTCAAGTCTCCTGACTTCCTGTGTTCCAACCAGTAGACCACAGCTGTCCACGCTGTCTGTCACTGTTGTATCATCATTGTAGCTATGAACAGTTGTGATGTTTTTCTGACAGCCACCCTCTAGGTACTAGTGCTTCCCATTAAAAAATCTAGTCTGCCACTATAGAACTGCTTTCCAGAGTAGAAATGGAAGAATTTAACACCCATTTGGAAGTATTAGAAATCAGGGTTCAAAGCCTCCCAAAGGAAATTTCTACAATTAAAAGGCAGGGGGACAGGATGGGACTTATTTAACTCCAATGAAACTCTGATTTCTAAAGGAAGCTGAATTCTACAAGCCCAGCTTTGCAACAGCAGAGCTTTCAGATACATTTTTATTTATGCAATATGTAAACTACATTAATTAGTGACAATCTGTAATTCAATGCAGTGATCAAATGATTTATTATACTGGAGAAGATATTGTTACACCATATACTTGGATTTTTGTAAGGGAATTGTTCATATTGGTAGTGGTCATTTCAACCAAATACACTTCATTGCTAGGTTGCAATAACTGATCTTGCTCTTTGGCAGCTGCCATGTTGTTAACTTATATTAACTTCCTGTCACAGTGAATTGCTAAGTTGCAAGGCTTGACTACAGTAATTTTCCCATGTGCTGGGATCCCAGCTGAAGTCTTTCCACTGTGAAGAACTTGAATAGTCCCAAAATGCAATTATGTGGCTTATGGTTGGTGACTAACAAAATACACGAGTCAGGATTGTTTTCTGTAATAAACAGAGATGTTTCAGGAAAGATTGTAATTTTCACATGCATATGCATGGTATGATTCCCTCATTCTGTAATATCTCTGATTCTTTTGCTATTGCTGAAAAATGTGAAATGGACTGAAACGAATAGTTATTTGATTTTGGCCACAGCAGGAAAGCAAGACCCTTCCTCTTGCTTTAGTGTGTGTGTGTGTTTTTTTTTTAAATGTAAAAAATACAATTGCCATTGCCCTGCTCTACCCAATAGTACCTTTCAGAGGCAGCTGTTTTACAGGGGAATAGCTCAGTGGTTTGAGCATTGGCCTGCTAAACTGAGGGTTGTGAATTCAATCCTTGAGGGGACCATTTGGGGATTGGTCCCCCTTTGAGCAGGGGGTTGGACTAGATGACCTCCTGAGGTCCCTTCCAACCCTGATATTCTATCTACATTTCATTTTAAAACTGATGGGTTTAATCACTTTTAGCTCCACCTCCTGTAACTTTGTGCTAGCTACTCTCAGCAACCTGCATTTCTTAAGCCCTTAGCAGTAACACTTTGGAGTCAATGGGTGTGGCCCTGCACAAACTGATTAGCAAAGGTTAAGGACCTTTTGTGGGAAATTACCAACAATATATATCAGAGGTGGCCAAACCATGGCTTGTGAGCCACATGCGGCTCTTTTACAGTTTAAATGCAGCTCGTAGGGCCCCTCTTCCTCCCCCCACCCCATTTTTCACCCACAAGACTGGGGGTCTCTGCCCTGTGGTGGGGCTAGGGGCTTCAGTCCTGCAGGAGGGACCTGCCTGGGCTTAGGGCTTCAGCCCTACGGGGCACACCTGCTGGGGCTAGGGCCTTCAGAAGGAGCAGGGCTAAAGCCCCGAACCCCAGCAAGTACCTCCTGTGGGGCTGAAGCCTCGAGACCCCCCTCCCCACAGGGCAGAAGACCCCCACCCCCACAGGGCTAAAGCCCTGAGCGCCAGTAGGTGTGCCTGCCTCTCAAAACTTCCAAAGATTACTGTATGCGGCTCAGCCAGTCAGTACGTTTGGCCATCCTTGATACATATTTTCTCCCGTTTCAGTAATTTTTCATGAATTTTTTTTAAATGAAAAATTTTCAAATCTAATTCTCCCACCTTACCTTCATTTTCTGTATTTGTTTAGAAAAAAAATTAAAACTGTGAGAGGAAAAGGGGATTCTGCCCCCTCCCCCCAAAAATGAAAATCCAGTCAATCCCTTTTCATTTATTAGCAGGCAAGGACAAATCTATTGCTACCAAAAGCCCAGATCCTGAACTGTGTTTTTAGGTGCCTCATTCCCATTGAAATCAATGGGAATTAAGGCACCTAAGCATCTTTGAGGATCTGGGGCAAATGCTTCTGACAGAGGCTTAACTCCAGGTACTAGCACATAGCTACACTAGCTGGCGTTAGTCACTGAAAGCATATGTTGTCCGATTACACACTGAAAAGGGAAGATGTTCAATAGACAAAAATGAGATGCCAGCACAAACTCTAGCAGGCAGGCTAGAGGTAAGGGAACTACATGTAAAAGAGCCAGTTAGTTCTCTGTATGGCCAGGTGGAAAACCCAAAAGCTTTCATGCTATTAGTACACAGCCTAATCCCTCTTTCATAACAACTTGGGAACTGGTCGGTCTCCCAAGGCTTCAGCTGGGGCACTTGGGGATGCTGTAGCAGGCAGATGAGTGGTTTCTAGTTGTTGCAGGGCATGGCAGAGCTATGGATCAAGGAATAATATTTTAAAAAGCACAGAGTGGTTTTGAGACCATGGTCAGGGGAGGGACTGTTTGTTTTCCAGACCACAGACAAAAGGCCCAATGCAGAAGTGACAAATGGGGGGGTGTCAATTACAAGTGAGTAAATTGGAGAGAATATAATTCACAGGCCACACAGACAGCAGAAGGGTGAGGTTACAGCAGGAAAAATACAAAACAGGAGGGTCAAAGAAATGTTCCTTTTCTTTCACATACTCCTGCTAGATGCTTTTCCTGTCCCAACCCTGCTCTTCCACCCTCTGGTTGTCTAAATTCCAGTAGTCTACAGTCACCATGTGCTATATATACACATCTTATGTTGCCTCTGAGTTTGGCCCAAAGATTTCACAGTGTGGGGACATCTGAAAGTGAACAAATTTATAGTAACAGATAAACCTCCTACTGTGTCTAGTTCAAAATTGGAGAGGAAAATCCATCCTTTCTATTCAGAGGAACACGCATCTCGTTACAGGTAACTGACACAGTCAGCTGATTTGAAGTAGATAAGTCTGAGCAAAGAATAAAATCATCTATGTTTCCTCTTCCTGAAATCTGAGCTGCTTACTGTACAACTTGTGTAAAGAATTATTTTCATACTTGGGCAAACTGAGAGACATATTTGCACATCAATTCACAATTCTTATTTTAAATTTTATTTTATTTTATTTTTTTTGCCACATTTGCTAGAAAAGATGTAGTGGTTTCTTGATCCACTGTGAATCTGCCATCACTTTTCTGGCAAAAAAATACTATCAAGCACAAACTGCTTTTTTCTGTAAATCAAAAGTCTGTTATCTTGCCACATCTCAGATAGACTGAAACTAATCATCTTGCCAAGACAAGTGTTTACTGCAGCCACTAAAACATTACCATTACAGTGAACTGTTCAAGTTGGTGCAAAGGCCAAACTCCCACCTTGATTTACAAGACTTTAAACTGTGACTCTCTAACTGGTAATCTACAAAACCCACAAACTAGTCTTTTAGAAATATACTGAAAGAGAAGGCATTTTTCATCTAATAGGGAAATAAAGTTTTGCTTTTAACCCTGTGATGTTTCATTCCTCAATTCCAAGAATAAGTGTTTTCCCCACCTCCCAAGTGAACTTCATTCAACTACTAGACCTCTTCCAGTTGACATTGTGAAGTGATCTCCAGTTTCGGCTTTTCCAGCGCTCAGGAAAGGCTACCGATGCTCGGAGATGGACTTTTGCAAGAGTCACTCTATTTAGATGCTGTGGGAGTGTCTGCAAGAACAGCTTCTCTGGTAAGAAGTTGTGGGCTTAGACTGCAAGCTTGGGGTAGGCATTGTCTTTTTGTCCTGTGTTTGTACAGTGCCTGGCACAATGGGATTCTAGTCAGTGACTAGGGCTCCTAGGTTGCTATGGTAATACAAATAAATAATAATAATGAGCAAAAGTGAGTTTATTTCAGGTCTTCAAAATGGGGTTTCCACTTCCTGTCCCAGATGCTACAGTGTTACCTGCTTAACACTCTGAAGCATTAAGCAGGCAACACTCATTTTTCAGGTTGTTTTCCCATTTAAAAGTTTATGCTGCTGCAGAAATACAGAGCATTGTCTAAGTTCAAGGGAGTTGTTCAAAGCCATTTTCTTATGAAACACTAATGCCTCAAGCATAGAATCTGGTAATCCCAGCTCCTGCTGGGCTCAGTTAATGCACACATTCTAGGCACATTTATCTCCTTTAAGTGCCTGATCCAACGCCCCTTTAAGTCAACATGAATCTTTCCACTGACTTCACTAGGAGATGAATAAGGCTCTCAACCAGCAGCTAGTGCTGAGCCATCTAGGCTTTCTCATGAAGGCTGTATTCCAACATGAGAGCAGGATCTTGAATATGACTCATTTTGAAACAGAGAAGAGAGTCTAAAGAAAAAGTCTGACTATGCTCTATTCTCCCCACACCCATGATACCTGATGCTGTCAGAACAGGGAGAGAGGAGGGCCTAGAGTGCACAGCTTAGAACAGTGCTCTTTAACCTGTGTGGTATACAGTTTTTTTTTCCCCCTGGGAGGCTTTTGTAACCTGAGAATCTTTTTTCACGTTCTCCCTTTACCCAAGCACTCTCATTGGATGCTATTGCTATAGCAAAAAGCACAGTGCATTAAAACTTAGGCCTTGTCTATCTGGACAAGTTGCACCAATATAACCTAAGGTGTGAATTTAAACCAAACTAGTTAAACTGATGCAACCCCCTACGTAGACACTCTTATTCTGGTGTAAGACTGGTTTATTTCACATTAGTTTAAATGGATTAGGAACAGATTTAAATTAAACTGAAATAAGCCACTTAAACTGAAATAAGAGTCCACACAGGAATTTAAACTGGTTTGAAAAGTGATGCTCGTTAAACCAGAGCAACTTTACTGTGTAGACAAGGCCTTAGCCGAGTCTCTTACCTTTCCTGTTGCTACCTTATTTAGGGTTACCTGTTGCTCCTCTTCTTTATTTTACTGATGCTCAGCTACAACATTTCCCCCGACATCAACCCCATTTAAGGTAAGCACAACAAAAGACTCTTGCTTTGCTGACAAGATCTCAGCACAGTCCCAACACCCCAGAGCACTAGAACTGTCAGTCAGGATTGGACTCCATGTCCCAATAGGCACTCTGATACCACCGCAATGCATATGCTAGAAATGCATAGACAGCACTTTGTTTTAAATGGATTGAGGCAGTACATCTGCCTATGGCAGGACAAAATTCTAACAAGTCAACGACACAGAGATTCTGAAGTGAAGACTTTATACAGGGAATGTCATGGATGGTTTCCTCTTTGTGCATTAACATGGTAGTAAAGCCACATGCATGGAAGCCACACAGGGCATGGTCTTCAAACCAAAAACAAAATTGCATTGTTCACCACCTATTCAAAAATAAACAGCTCAAAGTGCAGAGCTATACTGTAAAATGTCTTTTCTAAGACAGGAGTGTTACCCACTCCTATCCCCCACTCCCTTCCAGGTGACTGTCAGCTTATGACAGCCTTTGATTACAAAATACAAGTCAGTCTCTGGCAAGTTTAATCAGCAGGGAAGGTTTCCTACCACACATTCCATTTCAGCTTCAGCGTGAAGTCTCAGAACAGCTGCCTGAGGCAGTCACTTTGCAAACAGGTTCCTTCAGGGGTGACAGCAAGAACTGTTAGTTAAAAGGCCAGAGCCAGCACACTTGTTCAGAAGGTCTAGTCTTTTATAGTAGTTAATTTAATAATATAGTCCTAACAGAGGGTGTCAATCATTGAGCTACACAAGGGCAATGTTTAACGGGTAGGACTAAATCAGTTTCAGGGTATCGTGTCAAACTTCAGCCACTACAATTGGAGACAAGTCCCCTCCATGGGAGCATCCCTTGTCTACATAAACCAAAAGTTCAGTTCATGATGATCTCTTATTTCTTGTCATGAGAGCCAAAACCCACAGAAAAGGAGCGTATCAGTTGAGCACAGTGGTTTGCTCATTGCTGATAAATTCAGTGGTTCAATGCAGACCTTTATGGAAGGGTAAAGTCCAGTGAGTGCCACTTGCTATAAGAGCTGAGAAGAGATTCCTGTTTTCCAGCTGGATCTGGAGGTTTGGTTGGTTTGTTGTTGTTTTTATAAGAAAGATCACAGTCAAATCTGTTCCATTTCTATGCAGCAGTCTGCAAGACCATTGATGGCACCATGGATTTGGGGACCCTTTAAAACTTTAGTAAGCCTAGCAAACACTAGACTGCAGGTCATGCAATCTTCCAGAAAACAGGCACTTGCCTCGTTCTGGTCACAAGCCTCTTAGCTTCTGATGAACCTCATAAAGCAGTTAAAGTGCTCCAGGAAGGAAATACAAGCGCATGGGAACATGGTCAAGAAGAGTGAGGCCCTGCAATCTTGTGCTGACGTGGAAATGGGTTCTACCGCAGATGCCCTAGCATTTTCCACATCATTTGTTTTCCTTTTAACAACTCTAGCTTGATCTCTGCCATGGTGCTAGGTTCACCTCCACTCACCTGCACTGCAGTCTCGTGACCTGCCAGACTAGCAATTGTTACCACAATTCAAATGGATTTTGCAAACCCCTTTAGTGACAGCAGGTGGAGCTTCCAGAGGAAGGGCCCTTCCCATTATCAGATGCAATTTATCTTGGGGAGCCGTGGACCCTCCTGGCAGCAAAGGGTCCAAACCTTTACAATAGGACCGTGTGATGAGTAAAATGCTTCAAGAGAAAAATTAGAAGGCACTGCAGTGGCTATGAATTTGACCCAATACAGCAGGGTCCAGCTGCATCTCTTATTTGAACTAGAAATATTCAAAACTTCACTAGCCACCGGCATCCTTAACATACTAAATTATATAGATATAGATGTTTAAACTGGAATAAAATACATTGGATTTGGGTTGCTCATTTATGTGAGCTCCCCCCTTCCCCAATCAGCTTACAATTAAAACCTGAAGGTCCAGTTTACTCACTTGAGCTCATGTCCCAGCATTCCAAGATGGGTACAACATGAGAGCAGGCCCGAGATCAGAAACATGCACTCTGGCTGCAAAAGGTGAAAGGGAGACCAAATATTTTTTTCTAACCCTGAGAACCTAAGGAATCATGAAGGACCCAGACAGGAAGCTGGGGTTAAAGATCACCAGGTTTCTTATTGCAGTTAAAACAGACTCGCACTGGATGATCCCATCCGCGGGAAGGGACTGCTCGACGCTCGTTTGAACATTCATCGCAGAATCCCTGGCCACAGGCTCGACAGTGGTGTTTAGAGATCTTGATGTTGAACTCCTTCTGACAGTTGTGGCAGTGCAGGATTTCATGATCCGGCACCCAGTAAGCAGGTCTAGCAGCATCTTTCACGAGCCCTACAAAGGATTAGAAAGAACCACGGCAATTAGAATGTCTCCTGTTCTTTGCTAAGGAAGAGGGGGAGAAAGACGCAAGGACTACAAGCAATGTCTGTGCCTTTCCAAGGAGCTCATTATGGAAACTGTTAAGTTCTGCCCACAGAACACTTCATTCTAGCAGGCATCTGCTACTAGTTCAGGCTATTCCAAATCTTTCATATTCTGCCCCTACACAATTCAGTGGCATTAGTTTAATGGGGACCCTACTACCACTACACTATTGTTTAATAAATAATAATAATAATTATTAGTTTGAGCTGGTTTGGTAGCCCTAGAGAAGGATATCCAATAGGAGCAACATGCACTGCAAGCTTCCTCTCCACATTCAACCGTGACCAAGTCAGGGGCCAGATAGCAGATCAGTCTCCAAGTCTCTCTCAATCCTAGACCTTTTTGCTAAGACTGCCACCTAGGATACCAATTTATAACACATGATGTGGATGCCTGTCTACTAGTAACCAGACTGAGAACTTCAGTTCATTCCACATCAGGCATCAAATAGCAATCAGTGGCTTACAACACTTGGCGACTACTGACCTGGGCTGGATTTGGACCAGTGACCTAAACATAAAAATTCTTGCATTAAATCTTATTCACCCTGGCACAGCAAGTAAAGTAGATCTACTAGATCTCTGTGGGCCATACAGCCCACACAATGTCATGGTCTTCTTGTAGTTCACACTGTGGAAGTAGGGCAGCTAATATTCTTAACCCCTAGTCTTGGCTCCTCAAGAAAACAGAGTGATCAAATCTCCCTGAATTACTGGAGTGATCCCACAAACAAACAGAGTATTATACCAAGAAAGGAAGAGATTCTGGGCTGGGGGAAAAGCACAGCCCACTTTACTAATTTTTTGCCATTTTTTGCAGAAGGCCCTCCAGGATAAGTGGAGGTGGACACCTCCTCCGGCCAGGACTCGTTCAGAGAACATTGGCTTTCTCTGCCTTATCTTCTGTCCATTGCAGTTCAGCTGGGCGGCCAGAACAATGTAATCATCACTCTTTCAGGTATGTGTACAATGGTAGTAACACCAACATCATTCCTGCTACCATTTTATTAAATAATAAAAGATCTACCAGCCTGAGTAAATTCCAGACAGAGCAATGTCGAGAAGGTCTGATTAGTGGTTAATGCAATTCTTCACCCTCTACTGCTGTGTACCTCTTGTGGGGTGGGGGGGTTTGGTCAGCAGAACAGACAGCAGTCCAGCTATGGAACAACATTTTAAACCCAGGTATCTGCTGAGGCACCTGGGTTGGTACCGAGCACACCAACAACCAGCACATTGTCATTGTACTAATTTCAGCATTAAGGACCATCCTCCCAGTTACTGGATGTTTAAATTTCTTGGTCCTGATTTGCAGAAGTACCGAGCACCCAAAGATCCCAATTTTGTCAACTGGAGCTGCAGGCACTCAGAACCTCTACAAACCCGATAGAATGTCTCATAGTTTGGCCATTATTTTTTAAGTACAGCCTAGGAAACTCAGCCTGTCAGATCACTGTAATAACCCTACTGGCATATTGAGAAGAAGTGATACTCAGAACTCAAGGATCTGTGATGCTGGACTGCCAAGATAATAGAAGTGAGAACGCATAAACTGGAAATAAAATGCTGAGGAAGTAGAGGAAACGTAGGGAGAGAGCTTGGCGGGGCCCATGGCCCTGCAGGGGAAGAAGTCAGAAGGGGGACCCTCGACCCACATTGGGACTCTGGGATAAGAAGGGTCAGTGTGCATTGCCAGCTCATTTCAAGCACTGAAGTTTAACAAACAGCTATGACATACCCAACCAAAATGTTGTTAGAAAAACAATTGGAAGCAAAGAGCACCCACCTAGTGGAATGTCTATGGCAGTCACCACAGCTCCAAGAGTGTTCTGCACTGCCTCACCAACCTTCCTGGCAATCAGCGTCCCACCTTCTTCCTCTGTCTGTGACTCAGGCACATCTGCATGATAGAAAAGTTATGGGTCAAAACCCAAGGCACAGTTCCTGCCATGTCTCAGTTAATCTGTATTATTAGAGAAACTAATGTTAAACCAAGGTAACTTGGTTGGTTAGGTGCAGCACCGGTAGCGTAGGCCTGGGGTTCTCTGGCATCCCAAACACCATTCAGCCTTTATTTCACACCCACCGTGCCTTCCTTGGGGAAATTTGCATGACCTTCACTGTTACACTTTCCCTCCACCCATATGGACAAGACACCATCTGCTCTAAGACCAGTGCAGAGGGATGCTATCTCCCCACCAGCAGATGTTGCCTTCTGGGATAGTGGGATAAAGTCCAATTTAGAAATAATTCCTCCAAGAGATCAGATTTTTCAGTAATTTCTTGTGAATGGTACTTGCAGTAAAAACCTCAACCTCAGCCTAGATCAACCCACACAAGCGGTCCATTTTCTAGACACTACTGTGCTAATAAGTGATGGTACTAAACACCACCCTATACCAGAAACCCATGACCGCTATGCCTACCTACATGCCTCCAGCTTCCTATCCAGGACACACCACAGATCCAGTGCTACAGCCAAGCTCTAAGATACAACTGTATTTGCCCAATCCCTCAGACAGAGACAACACACTAAATTATCTGTGAAGTATTCTAAAACTACAATTACCCACCTGCTGAAGTGAAAAACAGATTGAAGACCAGAAGAGTACCTAGAAGCCACCTACTACAGGAGGCCCAATAAAGAAATAACGAGACGCCACTAGCCATCACCTACAGCCCCAACTAAAACCTCTCCAGCGCACATCAAGATCTACACTATCCTTAAAAGATGATCCTCACTTCACGATCTTGGGAGACAGGCCAGTCCTCGCTTATAGACAGCCTCCCAACCTGAAGCAAATACTCACCAGCACCACACACCATACAACAAAACATAACCCAGGAACCTATCCTGCACAAAGCCCAATGCCAGCTCTGTCCACATATCTATTCAAGTGAACCATCATAGACCAATCACATCAGCCACACCATCAGGGGCTCGTTCACCTGGCAATCTACCACGTGATATATGTCCATCATGTGCCAGCAATGCGCTCTGCTATGTACATTGGCCATACCGGATCAGTTCTACGCAAAGTTATATTATATTGATGTCGCGACGACAAATTACTGACATCGAGGAATCACACATTTTCCAAGATAACCAGTGGGAGAGACATCTTCAACCTCTCTACCATCTCGGTGACAGACTTGAAGGTGCAGTTTTTGACACAAAAAAACTTCAAAAATAGACTCCAAAGAGAGACTGCTGACTGGAATTAATAGTGCAAAATTAGATACAATTAACTTACGTTTAAACAGAGACGGGAATGGTTGGTCATGCACTAATGAATATTTCCCTATGTTAAGTTCTCCTCACACCTTCTATGGGTCATCTCAATTATCACTTCAAAAGTTTTTCTTCTCCTGCTGATGATAGCTCATCTCAATTGATTATACTCTTCCTGTTGGTATGCATACTTCCACCTTTTCATGTTCTCTGTATGTATAAATTTCTCCTGTCTGTGTGTTCCATTCTATGCATCCGAAGAAGTGAGCTGTAGCTAACGAAAGCTCATGCTGAAATAAATTTGTTAGTCTCTAAGATGCCACAAGTACTCCTGTTCTTTTTGCGGATACAGACTAACACGGCTGCTACTCTGAAACCTGCAGTAAAAAGGGTCTCTCAGAGTTCATCTTTCCCCACCAAAAGCATTCACAAACATAAATTCGAATCCTGCTCTGAGGTGGCATGTACCCCAAAGAATGGCACCATCTACACCCATTACAAGGGCATCAGTTGGATCAATTTATGGGCCAACTTCCCTATCTGCCCTAGAATGGGGCTTTTGACAGAAAATCAGTGGTAAGATTTCAGACACAACATATGGTTAATGCTGACAGGAAGGTGGAGAATTTCCCTCCATTCCCAGAACTAGCATAGTCAGGTCAGGATTACCTAACCGGATGCCCCTGCTGTCAAGGCAGTTGTCACACACTCTCACTGGTGCTGGTCCCCAGCCCCGCTCAGGGACGGGGCGGGTCTTGGAAGAGCAGCCATCGCAGAAGCCCTCCCCGCAGGCCCGACAGTGATGTTTAGTATCATTATCTTTAAAGGATGTGCCACACTTGTTGCAATTCTGAATAAGACAAACCAGAAAGAGAAACTATTAGTTTGATTTTCCTAATTATCTCCAGTACGAAAAGCGTCCGAGAGCTAGATCACAAGATGGCAGGGACAATGGCACTCATGAAAGTGACTGGATCCTGCACAAGTGGGAAACGTATTGTAAGTCTCACAGTTAACTGATCTGTACTTGCACTGCAGAGACTTTTTGATGTCTTTCACTGAAGTGTCTCCGGCATAGACCCCACTTGGGGTGGTGCCAGCATTGTCCTTCTGGCTCGATGACTTCATACTCAAAGAAGGGACCCATGGGAAGGCTAGCATGCTGTGCCTAGGCCAGCAGCATTACTCTGAACCCCATGGTTGCATCCATGAATGGTTACAGCTACAGGACTAGGCAGTTGATCAGTGGGCACCTGAACGTTTTTGAAAACAAAGATAAGATGGTCATTTCCATTTTAGCCATCTGCCCAATTCCGTTTATATGCCTTCTCAAAGGAACTGGGAGTCTCTCTCTAATTTAATTGTAAGGGCCAAGTATTCATCTCCAGCTTCATATTTTGTACAAATTGGTTGCACTTGCAAAAGTGGGAATACAAAAATGGGAGGCCAGGACTTCAGCTTTGATTCTTTAGACTCAAGAGCAAGCATGTGGGAGCCAGCATTTTTATCAACAGTATTGATGGTGGGAATGGGTCCACCTTGAAGGAGCAGGAAGGGTCAATGGAATACTAAGGGGACAAATTGCACATCCAGGGAAGAAGGCATCTGACATTATCTTTCTCAGGCCACGCCAAGAATGTGAATAGCAGGGGTCCCTGCCCTTGGCTCTGAAGAGCTGCTGGAGGTACGTGAGCTGCAGTTTGCAATCCACAGGAGACAAGGCACCTGAAATCTATCAGATTTTTTTTAACTGGTTACTTTGTAATTTTATTTTTGGAGAAGGTGTGGCGGAAGGGTTATGTGCAGCTAAGCAAAGGGAGGAGGTTCCCTCAACAGCATGAAAGTACCACAGCTGCTACATACCAGGATTTGAGAGTTGGGTCTCCAGTAGGCAGGGGCGATCTGGTCCGTCAGCCAAGAGGTCACAGCTTTTGTGGGTCCCAGGCTGAGCTCAGACACAGACTGTGCCATGAAATTCATCCCATCCAACAGGCGCTGAGCTGCATTGTTGTTATCTTTCAGAAATCCATCTGTCTATAATACAATGGAGATTTACATGAAAATGGAAAAACAGACAAGGAAACGTTTACTTCTCCTGAGTAGATGCTTCTAGGAGGAAATGCCCGTCCACTGCTGCTGTTAAAATGGAGAACACCAACTGGAAGAATCACACTCCCATCTTTTTTAGAGATAGGGGATGTCTTAATGGTTCAAACATTCACACCAGGAGTCCAAATGTTGACAATGTCAACCCAGTTCTTCATCATTCCAAGGTAGGCTGAGTACTGTTCAATTTACTCTGTGCAAAACTTTCAGGGGGATCTTAAAAAACAAGGTCCTGTCCTGACTCCTGTCTCATGTGGCTATTGAATATCCCATGGCACTTTCTGTAAGAGTAAGAGGTTTGCTCATATGTCCCTTAATCCCACAGTTGTTCAGCATGCTGTGCAGCTGGTGACTGGATTTCAGTGGGGATGTGTGTAAGGAGCATATTGGGATGAAAGCCCACTATAGAAATGTAGAGTAATTTTACTTATTAATCAGAGATAGTAAAGACCTGTTGGGTTTTCTAGCTCATATCTTGGGGACCACTGCAACATTGTGATGTGTCCAATCCACTTAAATGTCCACTTGAGTAAACTGCCTCTTGCTAAGAGAAGGCCCACCCTGGAAAGGGCTTCATACTTCAAACAGCAGGGGCAGCTGCCATTGCAAGAGTCAGTCCATTTTTATTGCCATTATGCAAAAAAGAAAAAAAAAAAACCCACACCTCCAAAGCACCCCAACAACAAGACTTACTCCTGGCCAGACGTGCTCAATTTCTGTCCTCACCACTGTGTCCACAGGATCTTGGTTCCCGAACCAGTACTGCCGGCTGCGGTACACCACTCCACAGTTGGGGCACTCAATCACATACCTGCAGTGAGGAACAAGGAGAACTGGTTACCTAGCAAGGGGCTGGAGGCCCAAAGGAGTTGGAAGAGGAAAAGAAAGGGAGAGCAGAAAGACTGCCTGCTCCTGCACTCATAGACTCATAGGTCAGAAGGGACCAACATGATCATCTAGTCTGACCTCCTGCACAAAGCAGGCCACAGAACCCTACCCATCCACTTCTATAAAAACCCCTAACCTATGTCCGAGTTATTGAAGTCTTCAAATTGTGGTTTGAAGACCTCAAGCAGAGAATCCACCAGCAAGTGACCCATGCCTCATGCTGCAGGGGAAGGCGAAAAACCTCCAGAGCGTCTGCCAATCTGCCCTGGAGGAAAATTCCTTCCCGACCCCAAATATGGCGATCAGCTAAACCCTGAGCATGTGGGCAAGGCTCCCCAGCCAGCAGTCAGGAAAGAATTCTCTGCAGTAACTCTGATCCCATCCCATCCAACATCCCATCGCAGACCATTGAGCAGACCTATCTGCTGATAATCCAAGGACAATTGCCAAAATTAAACTATCCTATCATATCATCCCTTCCATAAACTTATCAAGCTTAGTCTTAAAGCCAGATATGTCTTTTGCCCCCACTACTCCCCTCGGAAGGCTGTTCCAGAACTTCACTCCTCTAATGGTTAGAAACCTTCGTCTAATTTCAAGCCTGAACTTCCTAGTGTCCAGTTTGTACCCATTCGTCCTTGTGTCTACATTAGTACTAAGCTTAAATAATTCCTCTCCCTCCCTAACGTTAATCCCCCTGATATATTTATATAGAGCAAGTATATCCCCCCAGAGTCTTCTTTTGGTTAGGCTAAACAAGCCAAGCTCTTTGAGTCTCCTTTCATAAGGCAGGTTTTCCATTCCTCGGATCATCCTAGTAGCCCGTCTCTGAACCACTCACCCTGACCATGCGTACTTGGCAAGGCCCATCCAAGGAGAATCAGTGGAAGCAGATGTTTTTGGCACCACATTGACTTCCTTCCCACGCTCGTAACAAGCCTGGAACAGGAGTGTTTGATTAGAATCACATCTTTTGGCATCCTAGACACCAAGTCCCATGA
The DNA here is from genome assembly GCF_003597395.2 of Chelonoidis abingdonii. Classification (NCBI taxonomy): domain Eukaryota; kingdom Metazoa; phylum Chordata; order Testudines; family Testudinidae; genus Chelonoidis; species Chelonoidis abingdonii. The sequence goes on from NC_133772.1 coordinate 87,176,382, forward strand.
GACTGTTTGGCCACGAGTGGGTTTAAAGGTCTTATCTGGTGTGTGTTTGTGGAGATTGTTTGCTAAAGAGGCCACCTGATGGACCTCATCATTGATAATGGATTTTTTGTGCATTATAATCAAATGATGTCATTTGTCTAAACAACAGTAAAATTATGGCTGTGGGTGAAGTAACCTCTAGGCTCCTCCATGTGACCTTTGAGTTACATACACCCGCCCCCTCCCAAAAAAATCATCATTAGGGATGGCTGGTAGGAAATAGAGAGAGCAATTCAGGGGCTTATACATTCACTGAGACTGAACAGCAACACCTAATGCTTAACCTGTCCTGAGAAATGGCAGCAGCGCAGCCCTCGGTGATTCAGTCAGCGAAAAATTCAAGCAGTGTGACTGGGCTGCCGGCAAACAGAACAATTACCCAAGAACTGTTAAAGATCAACAGGAATCTTGTTGCCAAGTGAAGGCCAAAAGGTTGTTCCCACGAGTCTTCAATAGAAAAGAGGAGCAAGACCACAGGTAGATGAGAGTAACACCTCTCATTCTCAGAACGTGGGTTCCCCTCTTCTCCCTCTCCATGTACTGGACCCCATCCCTAGGGTTCTGTTTACCTTGCAGGTATAGACTCTGTTATCGTACTGGTGGGAGTATCTGCAGCGGCTCTTGGCTTCATGAGGAACTCCTTCTTTCGCATGGTTCATGCTGTTCTTACAGCCACAGCTGGAATTCAGAAGCAAACAGTGAGCAGGCTAGAAAGTCACTGGTACAGGACTGATCTCGGGATAAGGTCAGCTATGTTGCCACAACTAAATCTAGGTTTTATTCAATATCATATGTTTGTATAGGCCCTTTAATACCAAAGCCCTTAAAAGCTGTAGGTCCAACAGTGACTTCACTGGCCATTGTAATGCAGCCACCACGGAGTGGGGTAAGCAGCGGTTTCATATCAACATTATACAGCAATTTAGTACAGGAAGTGAATACTGTATCCAACAGAAGCTTCACGAGGGATCTAGATGGAACTAAGCAAGTTTGAAATTTGGCCAAGACATGAGAACTAACATCTCAGTTGTTACAAAGAAGTGCTAGTGAATCTTTAATGACCACAAAAGACAGAGAAAGTAGTTTTACACCTTATTTGATAGACAGGACTTCCAGCACCACAATCTTCCATAGCACCATGCTGATACAGCTCAGTACAGACTCAGAAGGATGAATGCCACCTACTGAATTATCAGCACCACTTTCCACACTACCTGGGCTTTCATTAGACAGGACTTGCAGTCAAGTTCTGATGCATCTGACAGGTTAGTATGCAAAATCTCATCAGCCTCAGTGGGTGTGGCTTCAGGTCACAGTCCAAGGTTGGATGGATGTCTGTTTTGGTGATGTTTATGTAATAAACATAACAGAAAGTCTCACAGGGCAATTATTTCTGACTTCAAGGGATTCTTGTAGACCACTCACTTCACACTCTGCCCCTTGAGGAACTTGCAAGTTCTGAGACCACATGCTTAAGAACACTATGGAAGGGATGTGGGCAAAAAGAGATTACACTGATACTTAACTTGCGATATTGCAGATTCTACAATATTAGGTTTCCACTGCAATTTTGACAGAGGGAGCCCCGGGCGGCCACTCTCAGCCCCAAGGGCCGACAGTGGAAAAATCACAGAAAAAGTAATAATGGACTTTTCTACTGCAAATAAGAACGTCCATTATTACTTTTCCTCAATTTTCCATGGCTTGTCTGCAACTCAGCTGCAATTTTTTGACATTCGTCCTGCAGTTCAAGTAGGGCCTTACTGCTATATGAAAACAAGACCACATTGTCTAACTGGGACACAGAGACTGCAGCCTCCACAGTACACACATAGAACTGCTTTTCACGGAGTTCAAGTGGGTTTTGGTGTCAGGGGAAACATACAAATTCTGTATTCAGACTAAGGAGTTACCACACTGATGTCACTGCCTATGCTGATGATGCTTCTCCAAGGTACTTGTGACCTCACTATGACAATGCATTCTGATACTGCAGATCTTGACAGCACTGTCTCCCAGAAGGATGAGGGTGTGTCTTGCCTACTTACCCACAGCTGAGACATACAGTAGAGCAGGTGAAATACTCATCCGGAAAGAAGGAGCTGTGAGCCATCTGGTCATCGGGGATCTCACCGCTGAACCGGTCGCTCAGTGCCTGTCAGACCAAGTGAGAGAAATTGCTGAGGAATTCAGAGCAACAAAGACATTGATTCACCAGGCCAGTGACAGCCTTCTGGAAAGGTACATGTCTTCATGGACATCCTGGGAGACTTCTCATGGATACTCCATGGGTTCCTCTTTGGGAGAGGGCCAGATGGGCTGTGTAGCTAACAAATCATGGCTCACTGACCAGGAAACCATACCTGTATGAGCTACAAAGGAAAAATATAATCCCTTCTGCCTTCCCTCTAATACAGACCAAACAAGATCAACAATCTTGCATGTGGCAGGGAGATGAAATGGATGATCAAGGGTTTTTTCCATCTCTAACTTCCATGATAGGGCAGAAGGGGGTGGAAGAAGAAGGTTGCACAGAGTAAACAGCTGGATAAAAAGGGTTTTGTATTCCACACTAAAGGAAACATTTGGTCCTACATACTCAACACACCATGCAAGGTTTGAGCTAGGTGACTTATACCAACTAGTATCAATTAAGGCCACTGGGAACCATATAGCTAACCCCCTGCAAAACTTTATTTTTAGTAATGGTGAAATAGTGCAAGTTTCCCTCCTGGGGCCTTCTCAAAGTGCCTCAATCCTATTCTGCAGGGACCACATATGAGGTGAAAAGGGAGCTCACTCTCCATGGTCCATTCAGCCCTTGGCTTTTGAGCTCATACTGCAAACAAGCATGATAATTAGGGCCAGCTGTGATGGTAGCTTCTGTGATGAAGACATGTCTACACTTGGACCTGGGGCTTGTCTACACTGGTAATTTACAGTGCTGCAACTTTCTCGCTCAGGAGTATGAAAAAACACCTCCTGAGTGCAGCAAGTTTCAGTGCTGTAAAGCACCAGTGTAGACAGCGCTGGCAGCTACACCCCTCGTGGAGGTGGTTTTTTTAAGAGCGCTGGGAGAGCTCTCTCTCAGCACTGCGCCAGAACCACACAAGCCATGTTAAAGTGCTGCCACAGCAGAGCTTTAGCATTGCCAGTGCAGACTAGCCCCTGGACTGTGACCAAACACATTATACACAAACCACTAAGTGGCTCAATTGTCAGTGCTTTCTGATTATTGATGTGGGCTAGATGTGAACTGGCAGCACCATAAACAAAATGTGGCAATAGCACTTAAATACGTGAGAAAAAGAAACCACCACAGCACACATGCTGCGGGAATGGTGAAGAGGTGGATATTCTTCTCTTCAAAAGAAATCACTTTTCCTCTTTCATTAAAAAACCAGCAAAGCAAAACAACAGATTCTTCCCACACCCCCTTCCCCATTAGATACTCAGAATTATGTACCGCCCCGGTGGAGCTATGTTCCTGACCTTCACTGGTCCCAAGAGTCAGATCTTTATCTAGAAAGAAAGGCAAGAAAATACTCTCTCTTGTAGGGAAACTGAGGAAAACATTTGCTTCAAATCTATGTCTAGGTGAGTGCCTGGAGATCAGTTACCCTAGTAACAACATAGATCTCTCCATTTTCAACCATTTTGGTACAACTGTGTCTGTCTTGGGCATTTATAACATGCCTGCCGCTGCTAACACTGCTTCAGGGTCCAACCCTATTTTTTATACCTGTATTATAAAGCTATGTTTAATGCTTTAGAGAGACAGAATAATGTTATTTTAAAAGTTTCATTTTTACAGGCTTTGTTTATCACGAAGCCTGAACTAAACATCACCTCTAATAGGCAACTCTATGCATGTAAGGTTTTCCTGGAGAGCCCATCACAATAATACTGAAGAGCTGAACAAATGAACTAAAGATCATGCTACTACTTTAAAGAGTTATCACATTCTCTAATACAATGTTGTTTGACTTTTATGTATGTATCAATCTCTACCAGGCAATCAATTCCTGATGGTCCCTTGGGTGACTATGCACAAAGTAAAATAATAATATTGTAATAAATTTAAACTCCTCAAATATTTTACTTCATGAGGCATTTTGTAAAAGACAAGTGCCATACTGTTAATCTGTCCATTTGCTTAGGTAAAATAAGTCCTTCAAGGGATGTTATGAAGGCCAAAAGTGTAACTAGGCTTACAAAAAAATTTTTATAAGATCATGTAGGATAGGTCCATCAATGGCTATGAGCCAGGATGGTCAGGTGTGCAACCTCATGCTCTGGATGTCCCTAAACCTCTGCCTGCTAGGATCATAGACTCATAGGACTGGAAGGGACCTTGAGAGGTCATCTAGTCCAGTCCCCTGCACTCTTGGCAGGATTAAGTATTATCTAGACCATTTTTGTCTAACCTGCTCTTAAAAATCTCCAATGATGGAGATTCCACAACCTCCCTAGGCAATTTATTCCAGTGCTTAACCATCCTGACAGTTAGGAAGTTTTTCCTAATGTCCAACCTAAACCTCCCTTGCTGCAATTTAAGCCCATTGCTTCTTGTCCTATCCTTGGAAGTTAAGAAGAACAATTCTTCTCCCTCCTCCTTGTAACAACCTTTTATGAACTTGAAAACTGTTATGTCTCCTCTCAGTCTTCTCTTCTCCAGACTAAACAAATCCAATTTTTTCAATCTTCCCTCATAGGTCATGTTTTCTAGACCTTTAATCATTTTTGTTGCTCTTCTCTGGACTTTCTGCAATTTTTCCACATCTTTCCTGAAATGTGGCACCCAGAATTGGACACAATAATACTCCAGTTGAGGCCTAATCAGCACGGAGCAGAGCAGAAGAATTACTTCTCGTGTCTTGCTGACTACACTCCTGCTAATACATCCCAGAATGATGTTCACATTTTTTGCAATAGGGTTAACACTGTTGACTCATATTTAGCTTATAGTCCACTATGACCCCCAGATCCCTTTCCGCAATACTCCTACCTAGGCAGTCATTTCCCATTTTGTATGTGTGCAACGGATTGTTCCTTCCTAAGTGGAGTACTTTGCATTTGTCCTTATTGAATTTCATCCTATTTACTTCAGACCATTTCTCCAGTTTGTCAGATCATTTTCAATTATAATCCTATCCTCCAAAGCACTTGCAACCCCTCCCAGTTTGGTATCACCCATTGTACTCTCTTTCCTCCCTCAGTCAGCTTCCGCCCAGGTATGAGTTTGAGATTTTGCTTTTCTGGTTCTCCTTTAACCTTTCCATCTGATTTTTCAGGGGGTCTCCATAAGTTCTTCTTTATTTTCCCCCTGTCCTGCTGTCTTCCCCCAGCACAGATCCACCCAGCCCATTCAACGGTCTATATGAGATACGTTGAAGACTTGCCTTTTCTCTAGATATCCGCAATTCTGCATTAGAGCTTTCTGTGGAACTTTATTAGGGTACATGATACTTGGGAATGGTGCCACAGACATGAATAAGGACCCCAGAAGCCTCTCCCCCAATCACTGGTGAGCCCCACGCTGCAACAAATGACTTACTTTCAGTGCTTTGAAGATAACCCCAGGTTGTCGTGGGGAACGGGTGGTATTGTTCTCCAGCTGGTACTCCACAGCTCTCCTAAGTCCCGAGAAGTCTGTGGGGGGATTGTAAGTCCTCGTTCCCTTGTAGTGGATTGAGCTGAAGGCTTCGGGAAAGCGGCTCAGTTTCCGGAAGCGATCCTGGATGAGTTTTTCAGGCGCCTCAGAAGGGTGATCTAAACCCATTCAAAAGCAGTTACAGGTGTATTAACAACTGCTGGTTTAGCATAATACTATTTAACAATCAGGCAGTGTTTCAACAATGCAAAGTGTTATACCCATATTCCTAACTACTCTTCACCACCCTTCTGTGATGCAGATAAAGCAGTATTTCCCATTTGACACATGGGCAGAATGAAATATTTTCAAAAGCCACCTCTGTTTTGGATACAGTGTTAGCCCCCTACAACCAAAGTTGAGAGATGCTGAGCACAGCTAAAACTGAAATCAATGGGAACTGTGGGTGGTCAGCATCTCTGAAAATCTGGGCTTACTAGTCCTAAAACGGGGCATCCAAAATTAGAGGCCAATTTGGAATATCTGACACTAAATAAACAAGCTCTATGTTACAGTATGTTAGAATTCAGCAGTTCCTGGCTCCGGGTCACTAGGCCACACCATGAAAGGTTTAGAATTAGGCCTTCATTCCCACCACTACTTATATGTTCATTCTACATGCAAACCATATGGCAGGAAAGGGAGAGTCTAGGTCTACCCTCCCCCAGAAAACCCAGCAACACAGAATTAGCAATTTCAGGTCACACCAACAGTCTACTAACTCCTAGAACATGCTTCCAGCAATGGCATATGGTGCATGCTTCACAGGAAGGCAAATCTCTACCCCTTTAAAAAAAACCCACACATCCCAACACTGTCCCTCAAGCTGGACAACTGTGCATTGCTGCATATGGTGTGTGTTAGGGGAGTGGCTTCCCTTCTGGCTTCCACAGAGATCAGCTGATGCTCTGAAGTATATGTTTTTATTACCCTGCCTTTGTGCATATAACAACAACTGTCATTATTAGTCATAAAATTAACCAGCTACAGTATTTGACTCTGGCCTCCTGAGGCAGCAAATTCCAGCAGCTAACTACATGCTGTGTGAAATCCTGCGCTCCCTTATTTGTTCTACATCTACCTACCAAGGTGAGAAGGTGATACCATTTTTATATAGCCACTTTGTTGCTTAAAAATACATTCTGAAAAATAACTGTAGGGAGATGCTGGGCTCAGTTCCTTGGTTTTTCTATTTGCTGAGTGCCTTATGGTCAGCAAACACCCAGCCTGAAGAAGCCAGCAACAATACTGTGGGCCTGGAGGGAGTTGCTGTGGCCTTGCACAGCAGGGCACTTCTGGATACACACAAACAGAAGGAAGCTAAACCCTGTCTGCCCTGATGTAGCCAGGTGCACTGACCAGGGCTCCCCTCAAAATATTAGAGCATGGTAGTGGTGGGCAAAGTAAAAACAGGGTTTAGTGTACACTTTGAAAGAGTAGGTGAACTCCTGGTCCCTTTGAAGTCAATCACAAAACGCCCACTGACTTCAATGGAGCTAGGATTTCACCCATAGATGTGTAAACAAGCCATATGACTTAAATATGCTTAGTCTGGCATGCAACGAACCAACTTAAAATACTGAAGAAGGAAATAGACAGTGGTGAGAAATGAAAACATAGTGGTGCTGACACCTTGTAAAGGCACTGAAGGAAAACCTACTGGCAATATTGCATATTTTTAGCGACTCCCATAGGAAGAAGCAGGACAACCCACCAGCCACTGGCGACCACACACTCAGTCTGTGTTTCCTAGAATTCATGCCTGCCTAGGAATGCTATCAATCCCCAGAAATCCCAGTGCTCAGGGAAGGGTGCAGGTTTATAAACAAGTTCATTTCATACCTCTTACCCATTTAGTTCTGTAAGTATGATCTGTTTTCATTTATTTTTGTGACAGGGTCCTCTACATCCCTATTATAAATGTTAGGGTCCCCCACTTTCACTTGCCCTCGCTCTATTGCCCATCTTCCTGGGTCATTGCCACAGTCACTGTCCTATGTTGGAGGCGAATCACAGGAGATTCCCTTCAGGACTAATCAGTGTTGATCATTAACTGGCTAACTAGGTTGCTACCCTGTGACATAAATCTCTCACTCCACCATCAGAGCATATCATGCTGCCTCTGCCAGCCTGAAACATGAGCAAGACCAGACTCTTACCCAGATCTTCCACATGGAAGTCCAATTAACACATAACATTTAGCTATATTTTGATTCACTGTTTCTTTCTCCCTACTCACCGGAGCCCAGTAGCTTGGTGTGCACAGTCTCATGGAAGATAATGACTGCAGGACCCAGAGTGGACAAGGGGACATCCAAGCCACAGCGGGCTGTGGTTGCCTTCAGCTCCTTAGTGAAATGTTTCAGGTAGGCCTCTGAAGCATCTCCAAGGAATTTGAAGAGGTCATTGTGGAGTCTGTCAGCATGCGTACGGTAGATAACAAGGTCAGAGATGGCCAGGACCTTCAGAAGCAGCCGCGTTCTTTGGCTCACATTCACTGTGGCCCCAAGCAGACCTTCTGTGTCAATCACCACCACTTTGTGGACAGGGTCATAGGCTGCCCATACACCGACTGTGCAGGATTCTTGGGCTGGAGATGTCTTAAAGACCTCACGACCACAGAAGAAAGTGTGATTAAGCGTGTGTGACTTGCCATCCCCAGTGTTCCCAAAGATGGAAACCACCTTCAGGTGTTGGTCAGGCTTGCAGTCCAGTTTCTTAATAAAGTCTTCTTCATTCATCACCTTCCAAAATAAGAAAATTACATTATAGATGGGAAACTAGAAAAGACAACACTAAAAGCAGAGCTGGCTTCAGAGCTCACAGGGTTCGTGAGGATGAGCAACTTTCATTTAGGTCTTTTATAAACCTTACAGACATATAGGAGTCCCAGGCAAAATTTTCAAAAACACCAAGGTTGTAGGAACTTAAGTCCCATTGACTTTCAACAGGGCTGGCGCTTTCATTTAGGCGACAGGCAGTTGCCTAGAGCGCCAGCATTATGGGGGGGGCGGCATTTTGCCAGGGGGGCGGCAGGCGGCTCCGGTGGAGCTGCCGTAGTCGTACCTGCGGAGGGTCTACTGGTCCCGCGGCTCTGGTGGAGCTGCCGCAGGCATTTCTGCGGACGGTCCGCTGGTCCACTGGAGCCGCGAGACCCGCGCGCGGGGTGGCAAAATGGCCCGGCACCGGTCCTGCCTTTCAATGGCACCCAGGCTTCCACATCATGTAGGTGCTCTTGCCCTCCATTATCAGTGGCCAAATGACAGCTCCTCCATATCCTATCACCAACTCTCCAAGCCAGTTCCCCCCTACACACACCCCTCCTGGAGCAATATATCATATGGGATGAGTAGGGGGAAAGAAAGAAAAAAAAAAAAAAAAAAGACAGATTTAGATCCAGACTTCTGGAGTGGTTTAAAACCAATTTTTAAAGCAGGTTTTTCAAAATTGCAAGACAGACCTGATATTCCACCTTGTAATAACTTGATTAGGCCTTTTTTTAAGCTCAGATAAAAGAGATGATCAGATAGACAAGGCAGGCTCACCTGAAATCCTAAATTCAATTGCAGAATAACAGCGCTTTAGAGTTCAAAGTTTTTGTCCTGCTCAAGGTCTGGTTATTGTAGTTTGCCATGTGTGTTCACATGAGGACAAGGCAGCTTTCCTTCAATAGGTGTTTGCTCAACATAATTTGAGTCACAAGAAGAGCAAAATAAAAACACTTACTGAGAGGGATTAAATTCAGTTCATTCCCCCACTTGACTCCTCCTCCTCCATGGAGTTCCCTACAATAGCGAAGGGCACGGATTTCCCTTCTACTGGCCACTAATTTCTGGATACCTGGGTCATTTCCCAGGAAAAGGAATAGAAAAGATTTCTTCCCATATGCTACTCCTCTCACAAGTGTGTCCCAAAACTCCCCTCCCCTGCAGGTTAGTATGGTTGGAACATCTCAGAACACAAGAGCCACAGAGATCAGGAGGCAGTCAATGGATTCTTTGAATAGGTTTATTCTTAAAGAATCTGAATCAGTGATTACGCCCCACCCTGCTATGGTGAAATCTGTGAGCAAAATGTAGACTGTACATTAAAATAAAGAGAGTCAGTGTTCCAGGGAAAGGCTTGTAGCAGCATTCAGAAGGAGAAATTATAGAGTATGGGGCCAGGGTACTTACAGGCAGCCTCACAAATTGAGGGAAAGCAGCAAACCATCCAGAAGCACCTTTCCTTCTCGTCGGCCCTTTACATGGAGTTATCAGGCTTTCCAGAGAAAGAGTGGGAAGGACGAAGGCACACCCAGGTTTTAGCTGGGGGCAGGAGTGTGCCTGTTTTTGACAGCTGTGTCTTTAAGGGATAGCTTCAAATGCTCAAGTATATTGTGACTGATTAAGACAATTGCCTCTGTAAGGCTCGATGCTGAAGCCTCGCCCTTTAAAAACATCTGCTATGTTTCCAACTCCAGCCCTTTTCCAAGAACGCCAATCTTTAAAGAAAAAATAATCTGTTCTTAACCCTTCCTCCCTGTGTCCCAGATAGTGCCCAACTATTACAGCCTTGGCACTCCCTGGAGGCCAGATGGGCAACAGCTATATTAAAATAATTGCTTAACAATTGGCTGGACAACCAAGTGGGAATATTTCAGTGGCTTTGATTACATGCGTTCAAGATGTCTGGTGTGAGATGACTGAGTAGGGGAATATCAGCAATGTTGGCAGCATGAAGGCACTAGAGAGAGTCAGAGGAGGCCAGCTCCACACAGAATTCCTAGTAATGGGTTTGCAATTCATTAGGGCCTGATCCTGGACCAGACCCTCACTGGGGAGGGGCAATGAGCCCCAGCACCTCTTTCATTACACTGGGCAGGGGCATTAATGGGATATGAATTTGCAAAGCTCCAATGTTAGTGTTCAGCACGCACTCTTCTAAAATTACACCATGCCAGTGACCTGAAGACTGGACTGTTTCATCTCTTTCCAAAGCACTGAATACACAGGCAACCCTAGAGAATACAATGGTGTGAAATCCAGCCACAGCAACTGGCTTACCAATTTCCCCTCCCAGATTTGGTCCATTTACACCAGCCAATGACAATTGTTAAGCTTCATCCCAACTGAAAGCAATGAAGATCTAGAACTCAAATGCTTGCTTGCCCCCCTTTTTTTGGGGGGGGGGGGCGGAGGAGGTCCTAAAGAAGCACAGATCTGTCAGGGCGTGCAACAGCATCTCCTGGTGTTGATGCCAAGGCCTGGGTAGTGGCAGCCCATCTAACCCAAACAAAGCTGTGGAAATTTCTCATGCTGCGTAACACCACACCTCTAAAGTGGACACAGGGGCAGGGGGCAACAAAAATCACATCCATAAATGACACTGCAACATCTGATTTCAGAGAAAGAACTGCACTGTCTAAAAAGAGTGTCCTTTTCCTTAGCCTCTAGTCTCCCTGCCCATATTCCTCTCTCTTCCCTTTTGCCATTTGTAACACTGGAGATTCAGTTACAGCTTTATTATACTTAGAGATCATAACTGATAAACACACTCTTCTACCTCTAATAAAAAGAGATCTTATCTTATTCCCCATATCACAGGTTATAACCATGTTTATTCTTATTTTCTGTACAGGTATTATGATATTTGCATTTGTGTTAATAATTGTCATATACTTACATAAAAGCACCTCTCTAATGTGCACTTTTGATGACATCTCGAGTGGGTTGTTAGTGGGTTTGAATGTGGAACCTTCAGCACTGAAAGCATGAAACTCTATCACTATAGTTAAAGGGATCACTTCTGTAGCTGGTAGGAGCTGTAGACTCTTATCTTTCCATGTGGATCATCAGTCACTAGATCCACAGTGCTAATGTGGTTCATGTTTGGCTCACTTGTAAAGGGAATTATATACTTAGAAATTTATAACACCTAATCTAATAAACATGAAACTTGAGCAATAATAAAAGCGAAGAGAACTGTTAACATAACTTCTCTTGATCATCCTGAGGACATGAAACACAGACTGTCAAAAAACTTGGATGTTAACTTGTCTGGATGCTAAGTACACTGTTTTGAACTTTATTCAATAAAGGGTCTGATCCAAAGCCCACTGAAGTCAACACATACCTTTCTAGAGATTTATGGGCCATATGAACTGATGGGATCAGGGAGAAGGTAAAAAAGATAGTCCAAGACTCCTAAGATGAACCGCCTGACCATGAATTTCTTGACACTGATCTCATTTATTAACAATATACGTTAAAGTTCATGTAAACAAAAAAAAAAAGAAAACTCACAAAATGAAAACATTCTCTATGACTGGCACCCAAACAAACTGAACTCTGACCCATAGGCAAAACACTCACAATGACTACCACGTCTCAATTAACCTTATCCATTTTTCACAGAACTTTCTCCTCTCAGAACTGTGCATAGGACCTTTTATGTCTTACCCTTATTCATGCAAAGGCTGTACAAAGCCCGCTTCTTCATAAGCCATACACAATTCACAAACTCAACAATGCTCCATATGATATTCAGGTAGTGTCGTATTGACAGTCTTGAACTGAAGTTTGGAATATATAGGTTTGAATTGTACTGGCTGTTGCATTTTAAAATCCTACTCTTTGACTGGGTTCATTTTGGAATGGCATGTCTGGTGACTAAAACTTAAAAGTGTTGTCAATCTATAGTTTTAGATGCCAAATGTATAAATCATCAAACCTATCATTCAACAGACTCAGTTGACAACCAATATGCCACAGCATCCCCCAACACACAACCACTGCATTGCTTAAAAGTGTATATTTAAAAAAAAACAAAAAACAAAAAAAACAGAAATCAATGGAAAAATAAATGACAAGATTCCTGGCAGTGTGTTCAAATATGTGTCTCATATATATATCAATTTTCAAACATCTGAAATAAACCACTGTCTAGACAAAAATAGCAAAAATAAATGAATCCCAGAAGGACTTTTTTCATTCTGAAAATCATTGTTGTTTTTTTTTAAGTTATGCAATACAAACCATTCTATTTCTACACTTCTAAAAATCATTTTTAAAACTGGTAACACCTACATCAGTTCAGACCAATGGCTCTTTCAACTAAAGTCAGAGTGGGAAAGAGTCAAATTAAGCTTTATAATGGAATACCAGTTGCAATTTTAACTGCGTGGTCTCACCCAGTGCCTCCATAACAGGCAGTACTGAACTTCTGAAACGCAGAAGTCAGGCATTTTTAGGCAGCAAATCTCAGAAAGGGTTAGCATTTATATCATAGAAGTTGGGAATCAAAGAGACCCAGTCCATCTTTCCCAAGGCAGCATGGCTCCCTATGATACTAATGTTTTGGCCAGTTCAGTTTTAAATTATTCAAACTACGGGCTCCATCCAGGACTGGATTAAGGCCGAGGCACTACAGACCCAAGCCTAAAATGCCAGCTCCTGGAATCAGGCAATGAACTCAGAATCTCAGCTTTCCTTGGGAAAAAACAAAATCTAGGCCATATGTTTGTGAACTGAAGTCTGAAAATATGAACTGAGCATAACAGATGGAACGATATTTGTCTGGTTCTGCAAACTGAGAGAATGGCTCTGAGAGGTGTGAATTACTCCAGGCATCTCAGTGCTTTGGAGACCCCCACCAGCGCCACCCCACGGAGGAAACTGTGCCATGAGTAAAGCGCAGTAGGCCCACCCACCAACCCCAATGCACCTCAGCTGCTGAGATAGTTACTGGGGAGCCCCATGCTGCTGCTCCTACACCTCCAGAGGGGACTCCTGTTGGTGTTCTTGCTGTCCCCCAGGGGAGGGGAGCAGGGGAAAGTCCCTGCTGTCACTCCAGGGGAAAGGGACTCTCTACAAGGAGAGGGAGCCCTCCCTCTGCCATGCCACTCCAAATGGGATTCAGGACCATGGAATGCAGATGGGGCCATAGTGGGGCTCTACGTTATGATGCGCCTAGGGACTCAGATTGCCTTAATTCAACCCTGTTTCTATCACTCCTTTCCAGCTTTCAAATGCCTCCGAGACCAGAGATTCCATTCTGAGCAGGCAGTGTGACAAGTGGGCCAGAAGGATCAAAGCGGGGCATTTAGTCTAAAAGGTAATCTGTAGATTTGGTTTCCTACTCAGTTTATCTAATATTTCTTCTTTCTTGTCATGAGATTTTTTTTAGTGTGAAAAGTCTTTCCAAAAGAGTTATGCAAAGTAGTTAATTTATAAAATCAAGTATTCCTTACTTATAATTAAAATTTAATGTTTCATTGTGAACTAGGCCCTGATCCTACAAATACTTCTGCACATGTTTAATTTTATAGTACCCTGAGTAGTCTCATAGACTTCAATAGGACTAATAAAGATAGGTAACCATGGGCATAAATATTTGCAGGAACAAGACCTTATACCATCATAGGCCCTAATTCTGAGAGACAGCCCAGGCAGTGGGGAGGAAAGGGAACAAAACAAAAGAGGCTTTAAATGAACTAAGTGCCTCCAGAATTCTATATGTGGCCCCCACAGCTGCCAATGGACCACTGTCAGCCCAGAATAGTCAGAGCACAGCTCACTCCAGCCATGCCCCTTCCCACTATTAACTCTCCCCTTGTGTTGGGGGCTGCAAGGAGTTGCATAGGACTGTTCCACCAGGGAAGCCCCTTTACACTGAGGTATTCCCTAAGGGCAGGCCACTGTACCCTCTTTTGGCCTATGGAATGGTGTAAAGGGGCCACAGTAGAGAGAAAATCAGGGCCATCTTTATTCTTAGAATGAAAATTCTTCAGGGAGGAGGCAGTATCTTCATGTGTGTTTGAATAGCTCCTAGCACAATGTGATCCTGATTGGCACATCTGGGCTTTAAATAATAACATTATTATTGAAAGTACACATTGTCCATGCCTGGACCATGGGACTCTTGGACTCTTGGCTGTGAAAGGCAAGAAGGCAGGAGTGATAAAACCTTTTTTACAAATTTTGGGCAAGCAAATGGAGTCTGTGAATCCAATTTCAAAGGTCATGAGGCAGACCAGGCATATTGTGGGGAAAAACTGTAAAAAGAGGCCCCATTACCCTTCCACAGCTCTGAGACAAGATAGTAATTGGGAACCGAGCAATTACCAGGGAGGCTACGTCCATGAGGGGCAGCTAGGTGGTACGAAACAGCTAACAACTTCTGAAAGCAAGGCAGATAGTCTGGTAACTGATCCCCTAGGTGGAGTACTCTTTTTTTACTTTTATGCTAATCTGAGAACAATGAACACTTCCTCTGCTCTGTGAGGACTCCAAGCTGGTTATTTTTTTAGAACAGCTGACAAGAATGGAACAGGAATGCTAATAATACTTTGTACTCATAGTATTCAGAGTCATTGGCCTCCCAGCGTGCTGTGAGGAAAGCAGGTGTTATCACCCTAACTCTACAAATAGCAACAGGGAGGCACAGGCAAGTGAAGTGACTTGCCCAATGGACAGTAAGTCAGTAACAGCCAAGGATGGCATCCAGCAGTCCTGACTCATAGATATCTTTTCTTACTACTAGACAACACTCCCTCCACACTAACAAAGTTTAACTGCATTGTGAGGCAGAAGCATCTTATGCAAGGGCCTTTAATGGGGTTATATTTAAAGAATATTTTCTACATAAACTCTCTCTTAATCTAGTCTCCCAGTAGCCCAATGGGAAAGTGTGAAATAGAACTGGGTGGGAGGAGAGGCAAGGAGTCAAGACCTCCCTAGGAGGAATGTGACAGTTCCAGTTTCACATGACCACCAAGCTACTCAGCCAACATCACTGGTGAGGAAAAAGCAATGGGAGGCACTGAGCTCCAAGGGCTGCTCCGGTACCTGCCTCTGGGGGTACGTCTACATAGCAACATAAGCCTAGGGTTAGTGGGACTCACATCAGCTGACCAACGTCAGGGAACCCTGGGCTTGAATATGTACACTGCATTTGAACCCTAGGGAAAGGATTTTCTGACCTGTGTTCAAATTGAGGGCTCTGGAATCCACACTGCAGTGCACAGACCTGAGTCGAAGTAACCCTATCCCAGAGCGTCTTGCACACCCCTTCCCATGTCGACACTCTAGCTTTACAAATGTGTTGCACTGTGGGAAAACTCTACTGCCCACCCTGTTTCCTAACTGTGATGGCTGCTATTGAGGAGACACCAGTGTTCACAAGGAGCTCATAAACTGCGTAATTAGCCCCTCTCATAGCTGTGTCAGTAGAATGAATTACCATCTAATATGAGAGTTGGGCTCTTCACCTCTAGGCTGAGTCACACTGGCAGGAAAATGCCCACATGCTCCTGTTCTGAGGATAATTAGGCCATTGGGCTCCAGGGCTGTCAGACTATTCAAATGAAACTTGGCAATTCTTAATTTTTAAAATGGGATATTCCACGAAGGTGGTTTTGGTTGGTTGTTTATTATTTAGTTTTGTCTGTTTGTTTTGAAGTTTGACATAAAATGTAGGTTTCAGAGGGAAAACACCTACACACCCCTCAGCCTGGCCGCTGCCAGCTCCGAAGCAGTGAAGCGCATCCCCAGGGTTTGGGGTACAGTGTACGCCAGCACTCCCTTGGGATCCCTTATCCCTGCCCCCACTGCACCCCAGATGCTGTGGGCCTGGCTCCAACTCACCGCCCTCACTGTGCCCGTATGCCCCTTCACACGCAGCCCCAGGGAGGGCAGGGAAGGCCCAGGAGCAAAAGCCACAGAGTGGAGTGGGGAACAAGCAGTTGCCCTGTAGGGAGGGAGAGCAGCAGAGCTCCTGACTCAAAGCTGGGGAAGGGGTGACCCCCAACATCCCAGCAGTCAGGAGCTACCTCCCGCCTGTCAGCTTTGCTCCCTGCTCCAGGCAAGCTCTGCCCAGCAGCGAGGAGGAGCCGGAGCAGCTGCAACAGGAGGCTGCAGAGAGGTTTTGGGGCTGACTCCCACTCGCCACCCTGGTAGTGCATGTTTCCCAGGCACCTCTGCACACGCAGCCCCAGGGAGAGTGGTGGCGGGGGGAGAAAGTGGAGTGGGGACAAAGAGGCTACCCTGCAGGGAAGAGGAGAAGCCAGGATGTTGGGGGTCATCCTCCCCAAGTTGTGCTGATCCAGGAGCTCTGCTGCTCCTTCTTCCTGCAGGGAAGCCGCTTAGTCCCCCCGCCAATCTCTGTCCCTTGCTCCCAGGCCCTCCCTGGGGCTGTATGCGCTGAGGCACCTGGGTTGTACTCACCAAAACCTGGCTGTGCTCTTGTGACCAGAAAGCAGCTCTCCTCGATCAGAAGCAGCTTTTCACAGTCTCCAATGAAAACCCTCCAGGTGCTCTGATAAGGCACTTCCAGACCAGCGTTCAGCAGACATTGGGCTAACGCTGACTTGAGCTGCTGCCATTTGCAAAGGGATGTGTGGCTTCCTTTTGCAAGAGACTGCGCCACAGATTGTCAGCATAGAAAAGACTAAGGAAGTTGCCCCAAATAAGTTTGGGATACATCCAGAGCACTTCTGTGACTCGAATCAAACCGAAGCTGTGTGCACATAGGAAAGCAATAGGGCTCAGACCTTAGATCCCAGCTTAACACAGGCTCAGACTCTCCAGCTTTGCAGGGTCCTGGGACTCCAGATTAGCAAAACTGTTGTGTGGACACAAAGGGGTTTAGGTTTACGTTGCTCTGTAGACATACCCTGACTGGTCCCTGCTGGAACAGGAGAGTACAGCAGTGGGAAAGGCCAAGAGAGATTGGATGAGAGAAGAAAAGGGGTCAGGAGATTACCTGACTCTGCCTCCCATGGCTTCTCTTCAAGCCTCTACTTGCTCTGCCTGTTTTCTGCTCCCACTGGAACCCTACAAAGAGCCCTTTGGTAAGCATGGGGAAGGCACCAGCATATCTGCCAATAATCCTAGTTTAGCTAGTTTTTGAAAAACCATCCTGGGACTAAGGGACAAGCAACTGATAAGTAGCCCACAGCCTGCTTTTCAGAGCTGTGCCTTGTTCAGCAAGAGGGCAGAAGTGTGACCACACACATGTAGCGGTGAGCAGCAAGAAGCAGGAAAGGGAACCTGCACTCACTGAGGCAAGAAACAGCCAGTTGCCCAGGGGGAAGGCAGAACAAGCAAGCCATAGGGAGAAAAGTGATGATACAATGCTTTCCAAGGATTATTTTTCAAATCAGCGAGGAATCAGGCTAGGAACCACTGGCAGGGTTGTGTATTCTGCTGAGTTTTGTATGACTCCTCTCACACTTCTAAGAAAAAAGTATCCTAATGTTCTCCAAAATGCTTACAGACCTGAGAGGTGGCGAGGGAGGGGCTGCTTTGTAGGAGCATTGTATCTGTCAACACTTTTCAGTTGCTCCCATCCTTTGGGCTGGGAGAACAGAAAGCCAACCAAGTGGGGGAGAGGGAACTGGAAAAGGAGTAGGAGAGAGATGAGGAAGTGCTGGGGAGGGAATGACAGGGACTGAGAACGGAGACATTAATAGAAGCTGAGGTGAAACAAATTCACAAAGATACATAGGAAAGAAAAGCTTCCTAAACCAAATGAAGAGGGAGAGAGAAAGGAAAACAGGTGAAACAGATGCCAGGGACATGGAAGCCCAAGTTTCAGACCATGCAAACAAGACATCCCACCCCTAAGAGTTGGGAACCTCTCTCAAGCCCTGTGTCTGATTGGTGTCACAGCTCTGCTTCTTTTTAAAAGTCTGAGGCAAAGGCTCCACTGCGGAACTTAAGGCTGCAGGAAAGCAGGGTACAGTCCTGGGGAAAAGGCTCAGGCTGACAGTGTCATCAAAATATTCCGACATCAGCAGATGGGGGAGAAAGTGTTACAGAAACTGGGAGCATTTGCTACACAAATGCTTCTCTGCACACAGAGGCAGACAGTAAAACAGAGATAAGATCTTCTCCAAAGACAGAAGTCATTTTGTTAGTTTGTTTTGATTGCTAAGGATTCCCTCTTTAGGAAAATGTGTTCCATGTTTTTCTACCCTTTCACCTCTAGACTCTGACCTGGCTCAAACCAGCAAGTAATAAAGGGAAGCCCCAGTATTTTCAGGACTATTCAGGGAGTGAAGTAGCTAAGCAATGCTCCTTAAAGCAGCTTTCCATCAAGAGTGCATGTAACCTTTAAATTAGAGGGAACATTGGACCCTAACAGCAGAGCAACCTATTACCCAACAGTTGCATAAAATGACCAACCAGATCATATTGAATGGGCCATCCTTGGGGCAAGTACAGGATGTGGTTTGCTTTCCATCTTCTATGTTCAGCAGTCATCCAGGGCATCTAAACTTTCTTTAGTCTCTCCATGGAGCAATAGGTATATCCTGTGCAGTGTTTGGCAGGAAGAAGCTCAATTTCATACCCTTGAGCAACAGGTTGACAAAAGATGTCTCACTGCAGGGGTTACAGAGAAACTCAAGCATGGGGCTGGACTCAGGAGGTGGAAAGGGTTGCTCTGTTAACAAGGCAAGGAAAACTCTTGAATTGGAAAGGGAGATGGTTGCTGTGGAAGTTTCAGCTGAGAGAATCAACAATAAATGGACCCTCCTTTCTCCATTTAACATTGTGGCTTCCAGGAACCTAGCCCCTTGTAACTTGCTGCAGGAAGCTTTCTTCCTCTCTTTGTTAAGAAACTCTAGCCACAAAGCTTTTTTCCTTGCCTCACTTTGACTAAGAACAAGAGGCCTAGCTGTCTCTTATGACTGCTGCTCTAGGTTCATAAGTCAGTCACCTCATGCTATAGAAGGCAGAATCCACATGATTAACCATTCCCATGATCAGCTGGAGCCCAGGAGGTTGCTTACTCTACCTAAGGGTGTACATGACATAATTAGAATCTTGGACAAACTGATATTATCCCACCTGCTACTGATGGTGGGACTATACCAAAGGACTGGATTCATATCCTGTGGTAAGAACCACCCATTAAATCAATTCTCTGTGATTCTTAGGCCAAAGCTACTATAAGAGGTAAGATGAAAAGTTTAGCAAAGGTAACCTATTTGTAGTACCATACCACCTAAGGACTATATGCACAGCCCAGAACCTCACGGTGCTAACCACTATATAAAGACAGAAAAGATGATCCCTGCCCAAAGGAGCATACAATCTAAGTATAAGACAAGACACAAGGGATGGATACAGATAGGGAAGTCAAAAGAAGCAATAAGACAGGATTGGTCAGCACAGTACCAGCATAATCATACCAGCAGCATAATCATTGCTAAGTGTTTTGTAGGCCTCATGGCAAAGGAGAGTTTTGAGGATCATGAGCAAGTTCTGAGGATGTTTACAGGGAGAACTTGTTCAAAATAAAATCTCAGCCTGTCTCTTACGTGCCATCATGGATATCTAGCAGTCAGCTCAACCTCATCAGGGCTAAAAGACAGCGCTTAGTGGGAAGGGCTTGTGGGGAGGGGAGACTACCTCCTTTCTTGATCCCTGTGGATAACACCACTATCCTGAGTGTCACTCAGGCCCGTAACCTGGAAATGATCTTTGACTCAGACCTCTCTCTAAGTCCTCACATCCAAGCTACATCTAAATCTTTCAGATTCTTTCTGCATAACATCTCAAAGATATGGCCTCTTGTACCCATTCATACAAGTAAAACTCTCATCTCAGGTCTCAATTACTGGAACATCCTTTTCTTTAGCATTGACAAACTCAGTTTTGCCCCTCTCCTATCCATATTGAATGCTACTGGATAGGTCATTTTCCTAGCTCATCACTCCGTCGAGGTCACCTCCTGTCTTTGAACTCTTTGTGCTTTCTCCCACGCTTTCTCCTCATGTCTGGTAGTAGTATTTATTATACACTAATCAGGATGATGGTAAAATAGGCTCTCCTGCAGTGGTCATTCTGAGCTGATGAGTAAGAGTGCTGTCTTTACATACATTCTTTGCACAAAGGAATGGGCAATCAGTTCACCCCAGCTGTGTTCAGGAGGAGTTTTAAAATCATACCTGTGACTGTAACACCCTAAGCACAGTATCTCGAGGCCCAGATGGCACCCACAAGTCTAGGTTTTCTTATAGAACTTTGTCACTTCTATTGTCTCTTCCCTGCCCTCACACACAAAAAAACAAACAAACAAACAACAACAAAAAAATCCTAAAACAAACCACTTTATCATCTGTGTTAGCTGGGTTCCCTGTGCAGAGACAGCTTATCTTGATCTGTTCTCCATTAGTCTACCCAGTTTTTCCCACAGCTCTGCTCATTATCACATGATCTCTCCCAAAGAAGACTCCTGCTGCACAAAGGGCTTATCAGTGTGGTCTTTTGACTACCTCAGCAGGAGATGGTCTCCTTCTTGGATGATAACCATTAGCATATGCTAGGCATATAAGAAAATTCCTGAGCACTATGCCTCTTTGGCCAAGGATACTAATTTAGCACCAAGAGCAGATTATCCCAATTTCATCATTAGTGCTGTTTTACGATTCAGGTGTCTGACTATATAAAGAATTATTCAAATGGAGTCTAACAGAACTATCAAGAAGTATGGTTAACACAGAAACTAAAATATCTTGTCTGTTCAAAGGACTCAATAGTTCTTACCTGAATCTCTTCAGTTTCATCCACCAGGAGGAAACTTGCAACCTTTTCTGTCATCTTCCTCCTCTTGGTCTCCTCATCCATCCCTTCCTCCTCTTCCTCTTGGGGTTTGCTACCATGGTACACGGTAATTGGGTGTTTCCTTTTGTTTCCCCCAGCGTGCATCCTCTTCTGACACTCCACGCATAGGTTTATTTTGCACATCTGGCACCTCATTGCTGCCCTCTGCCTGGATCCTGTGGCATTGTTGTGCATTATATTCCCATTGGCACCCTTGCAGTTGTCGCAGTAAGGGACATGGCCAGGTCTTATACGGGTCCGTTCATGGTTTCGCAGCCTTTCCTGCCTGTGCAGCTCTTCTTCACAGCGCTGACATTGCAGGGTCCCACACTCATCGCACTCAAAGACTGCTTCATCGGTCCCACTGCAAACATAACTTTCCTGACACAGGAGTGCTGTGCTCAGTCCCTTCTCTGCTGTTTGAGCATGAGCACTCATCGTCACCTTTTTTTTTTTAAAGTTGTATTTATCTGATCAGTTTTTTGTTTTTTTTTAAATGGAAAGGTATACAGGTTTTCAAGAGCTTTCAGTTGTAAAATTAATCTGTCTTCACAAGGACAAAAAGCTGCAAAAAGAGACTTTGGATTCTTAACTTTATAAACAATGTAATGACTGCTCCAGTAAAGATTTGTACCAGCCTGAACATTGAATCTCTCTCTCCACTCCAAAAAAGGTTTAATGATACGTAAAGTGCAGATGAAGTGTTCTCTCTCTAAAATAACCTTAAACGAGATTGGTTGTTTCAATTGCTGACCCACAGGGTTTTCTACTTAACTTGAAGCTGTAGTTTCAGTAATATAGAGAAGTCAGACTGGGGTATTTCAATAGACAGGTTCAAATGTTTCCCTGGAACACCTGGAGCCGAGGGAGGGAAAAAAGATGAATTTCAAGTAGTAACATATGATCTTAAGAAGAAATGAGTTAACATTAGAAATGCATAGTGCAGAGCATTGTATCCCTAGAAAATTCACTAGTCCCTCCTCACAGTTAAGCTCCTCCCTCAGGGTTCACAGCACGCCAGGGACTTTCCTGATCTGCTTTCCCAAAGAAGAAATTATCTTTGTATGCTCAGCCCTGTCATTCTAGATACAAAATCTAAGTTATTATAACCACACTGACATTTGTTTGTATGCCACACACACATAGTATTTCCAAAATAAGGCTACTAAAACAAATAACTGCTACATGTACATTGCAGATCAACTAGTCTTTGTCTGAACACACTTGTTTACAGTTGCCACCCCATATACAAAGCCTATCATGACTAAGTCAGCTAACTTGTCATTTAAAATGTATTTTAAAAAAAAACAACTTTTTAAAAATTTAAGCTGATTATATTTGTGGCCTGGTTCTTCACCTACCTTAAATCAAAACAATCAACAATTTTTTTCTTGTTTAAAGCAATAACTTATCAAAAATGTCATCAATGATAGGGCGAGAGGGAGGTGCCAAGGAGGGTTAAACTGCACTTATACACTGTTTACACTTGTGTCTTGATCACTCCAAATACAGACTCTGCCTGGAGCTAAAACAAATGTTTTCTTTAGTCACTTCACATTTCTTTAAACAATTCTACATTTACTAAATAACAGCAGTATCAGCTGCTTGCCTGCTCATACTTTCACCATTCGCCTACCTTAAACCAGACTAAACAACATTTTGTCATTTTAAACAGTTTTTTTAAAAAGCAGTAATTCCTTCTGTTAAACAATAACAACACTATCATCAGCAGGCGGGTTTGCGAGGGGGATAGGATATACTGTGCCTAAGAACAAAGAAGGCCCCCCAAAAGGGACTCCATGACCCAGTCTATTGTTTACAAAACAGCGGGCACCTTCCTCCTCCTCCTTCTCTTCCTCCCTCCAGCACTTAGTGACTGTGTCAGGTCCCAGCCGCCTCTTCCTCCTCCTCTCAGCAGCCTGGGGGGAGTCTGCCCCGCTCCCCGACCACGTCGAGGTGTAGCCCCGGGATGGCTGTGTCAGCCGCCCCCCAGGCAGGCTGACTGCCCCCGCGGGGTGCCTGTGCCAGTTCCCCAGCTTCTTGCCTCCGCCTCCCCTTGTTGTCAGAGGAGATCAGCTGATCGCAGGGAACTTCAGGCTTATTTTCTCGCCGCGAAGACAGGAAGGTGAGCGCGGAGGAAGAAGCAGAGGGCGCCCAGGAACGCCGGGAGCTGTAGTACTGGTGCTCCTGCGCCGCGCCCTCATGCCTGCGGAGCCACGGGCGGACTGCAAGTCCCAGGGTGAGCACCGCGGTACCAGGCGCCGCCGGCGCGCAGGGGCGGCCGGGAGTTGTGGTTTCCAAGGCCGGCTCTGCACCGGCCGCAGAACGTGGCTGGGGGCGGTGGGGTGAAGGCGGGGCGGGAGAGTGACTTGCGCTGGGGTGAGCGCGTGGATTGGTGACTTGGGGAGAGCTTGTGTCGTAGCGCGCTTTATCTTAGGGACTGTGCTGACGTTTTGTGAGGGGGGTGGCTGATTTGCCTTCACCTTGTTCTCATGCTACTAGTGGTTTTCTCACTCCTACCCTTGTAATAAGTCACTGAAAGAGCCCTCTCACTCCTACCCCACTGCTTCTCAGGTTGGGTTACTACAGTTTTCACATGGGAGTTACACTCAGAAGTGTGTGTGCTGCTACTGGGCTTTTCCCTAGGGTCTGGGTTTTTCCTCCCACTCCTCTCTCAGGGCCAGGAGGGTACAGCCTTTTCTGCTGATACACTGTCTTAGCATTGCACATACTTTCAGGATCCTCACTGATGACTCAATAACACACACAAAAGCCTGCTTTCCCACTCTAGCAGCAAAGCTGACACGGAAATTGGCACCAGTTCAGATTGGACTCTATCTCTGGTGGCAGGTCAAGAAGTGGAGAAAACTGGCAGCTTGCCCCCTCTTTTTTTCATTTCCAGGACTGGGTGGGGGGAAACAATTTATGGCTCATTTTCCACCACCACTTCAGTATCTTGAGATCTTGCAAATAATTAGATCCTCTAGAAGATGGAGAAACTTTGCTAAATTTGATTTTGACAAAGAGGGAGAAACTGGTTGAGAATTTGAAAGTGGAAGGAAGCTTGGGTGAAAGTGATCATGAAATGATAAGAGTTCATGATTCTAAGGAATGGTAGGACGGAAAACAGCACAATAAAGATAATGGATTTCAAGAAGGCAGACTTCAGCAAACTCGGAGTTGGTAGGTAAGATGCCATGGGAAGCAAATGTAAGGGGGAAAAGAGTTCAGGAGAGTTTGCAGTTTTTCAAAGAGAAGTCATTTAGGGTACAAGAGCAAAGTATTCCACTGTGTAGGAAAGATAGGACATATGGAAAGAGACCAACCTGGCTTAACCAGGATATCTTCAATGATCTGAAACCCGAAAAAGAGTCCTACAAAGAGCAGAAACTAAGTCAAATTACAAAGGATGCATATAAATAAACAACGCAAACATAGGAAAAAATTAGAAAGGCCAAGGCACAAAATGAGATTAAACTAGCTAGAGACATAAAAGTAACAAAAAAAAAAAAAAAATCTACAAATACACTAGAAGCAAGAGGAAGACCAAGGACAGGGTAGGCCCATTACTTAGGGGTGGCAGGAAACAATAACAGAAAATATGGAAATAGTAGAAGTGCTAAATTACTTTTTTGCTTCAGTTTTCACCAAAAAGTTTAGTAGTGCTTGGACATCTAACATAGTGAATGCCAGTGAAAATGAGGTAGGATAAGAGGCTAAAATAGGGAAAGAACAAGTTAAATAATACTTAGATAACTTAGATGTCTTCAAGTAACTAGGGCCTGATGAAATACATTCTAGAATACCAGTGGCTCAGATATTTCCTCAGTCAGCTTCTTATTGATTATCTTTGAAAAGTCATGGAAGATGGGTGTGCTTCCAGCAGACCGGAAAAGGGCAAATACAGTGCCTATCTATAAAAAGTGGAATAAAAACAACCTGAAGAATTACAGACCAGTCATCGTAACTTCACTACCCTGAAAGATAATGGGCAAATAATTAAGCAATCAATTTGCAGACACCCAGAAGATAAGGTGATAAGTAACAGTCAGCATGGATTTGTCAAGAACAAATGTGTCAAACCAACCTAATAGCTTTCTTTGACAGAGTAGCAAGCCTTGTGGATGGGGGGGGAGTAGATGTGATATCTTGACTTTAGCAAGGCTTTTGATACTGTTTCACATGACTTCAGAAACAAACTAGGGAAATACAACCTAAATGGAGCTACTATAAGGTGAGTGCATAACTGGTTGGAAAACTGTTCCCAGAGAGTAGTTATCAGTGGGTCACAGTCAAGCTGTAAAGGCATATCAAATACAGGGATCAGTTTTGGGTCTGGTTCTGTTCAATATCTTCATCAGTGATAGAGATAATATGGCATAAAGAGTACACTCACAAAGTTTGTGGATGATACCACAAACTGTTTCCCAGAAGCTGGGAATGGGTGACAGGATGGATCACTTGATGATTATCTGTTCTGTTCATTCCCTCTGGGGCACCTGGCATTGGCCACTGTCAGAAGACAAGATACTGGGCTATATGGAGCTTATGTTACCAAGATGGGAGAGGGTTGCAAGTGCTTTGGAGCATAGGATTAACATTCAAAATGATCTGGACCGGGGTGGGCAAACTACGACCTGCGGGCCACATCTGCCCATAGGATCATCCTGCCTGGCCCCCAAGCTCCTGGCCCGAGATGCTAGCCCCTGGCCTCTCCCCCACTATCCCTCCTTCCCCGCAGCCTCAGCTCACTCCACTCCCGGTGCAATGCTCAGGGAGGCAGGGCTGGGAGCTCCTGGGGCAGCGCAGCTGCAGAGCATGGCCTGATCCGGTGCTTTGTGCTGTGTGATGGTGGCATCATGGCCTTGCTACAGCCAGGCGGCGCGACTGTAGCGCCGCCAGCCACCAGTGCTCCAGGCAGCGCAGTTAGGGGGCAGGGAGCAGAGCGGGTTGGATAGAGGGCAGGGGAATTTGGGGTGGTGGTCAGGGGGCAAACAGGGGGTTGAATGGGGGCAGAGGTCCTAGGGGGCAGTCAGAAAGGAGGTGGGGGTTGGATGGGGTGGCAGGGGGCAGTCAGGGGCAGGGGTTCCAGGGGCAGTCAGGGGACGGGGAGGTGGATGGGGCAGGGTTCCCAGAGGGGCCATCAGAGAACAGGAGGGGTTGGATGGGGCAGGAGTCCCGGGGAGGGCAGAGGCCTCCACCACCCCCTCCCATAACCAGCCCTCCATACAATTTTATGAAACCCGATGCAGCCCTCGGGGCAAAAAGTTTGCCCGCCCCTGATCTGGACAAACTGGAGAAATGATCTGAAGAAAATAGGATGAAATTCAATACAGACAAATGCAAAGTACTCCACTTAGGAAGGAACACATACCAAATGGGAAATGACTGCCTAGGAAGGAATACTGCGGAAATGGATCTGGGCACAGGAGCCAACTTTTAAAAATGCTGGGGAATGCTCAACCCCTGGCTCCACCCCAGGCCCTGCCCCCGTCCACCGCTTCCCCCAAGGCCCTACCCACACCCTGCCTCTTCCCACCCTCCCCCTTTGTGCCTAGTTCCACCCCTCCCCCTGAGTGCACCACATCCTCACTCCTCCTCCTCCCCCTCAGCTTCCTGCAAGCTGTTCGTGATGGGTGGGAGGCATGGGGGGAGGAAGGGGAAGGCGCTGATCTGCAGGGCCCGCCGGCAGGTGCAAGGCATGGGTGGATGAGGGAGAGCTGACAGGAGGGCTGCCGGTGGGTGCTCAGCACCCACCATTTTTTCCCTGTGGGTGCTCCAGCTCTGGAGCTGGCTTCCATGGAGTTGTCGCCTATGGATGTGGGGGTCAGAAGGAGTACTGAAGAAAGGGATCTGGGGGTCATAGTGAATCACAAACTAAATATGAGTCAACGGTACAACACTTGCAAAAAAAAGCAAACATAATTCTGGGATGTTTTAGCTGGAGTGTTGTAAGCAACACACGATAAGTAATTCTTCCGCTGTACTGCACTCAACCTGAGTATTATGTCTGGTTCTGGGTGCCACATTTCAGGAAAGATGTAGACGAATTGGAGAAAGTTCAGAGAAGAGCAACAAAAATGATTAAAGGGCTAGAAAACATGACCTATGAGGGAAGATTGGATTTGTTTACTCTGGAGAAGAGAAGACTGATAGGGAAAATGAGAACAGTTTTCAAGTACATAAAAGGTTGTTACGAAGAGAAGGGAGAGAAATTGTTCTCATTTACCACTGAGGATAGGACAAGAAGCAATGGGCTTAAATTGCAGCAAGGATGGTTTAGGTAGGACATTAGGAAAAATATCCTAGCTGTCAAGGAGTTAAGCACTGGAATAAGTTGCTTAGGGAGGTTGTGGAATCTTCATCATTGGAGATTTTTAAGAGCAAGTTAGACAAACATGGTCTGGATAATACTTAGTCCTGCCATGAGAGCCGGGGACTGGACTAGAAGACCTCTCGAGTCCCTTCCAGTTCTATGATTCTATCCTAATGACCATCTGAGGATCACTGGATGCAGTTCTCGCTGAACCTGCCAATGTTTCTCAGTAGATTGGCTGCTGAAGAGTGATGGGAATGTTCTCAATAATGGACTCTTCCCTCTTTCTTTGTGTTTGTGGGGAACAAGAAACTCTTGCTAAGTGGTTGGGCCAACTCTGTTGCTGAGTTTTGGCAATCTGGTAACATGCATGTTACTAAAGTAACTGATATATCTTATCCATCTTCATGGTACTGGACCTCTTTAATTTGTTCCACTTTTTTTCTTTAAGCATCTTCAACACAAGCATTTCAAAAGATTTTACAAATCTGGATTAGTTTAGCCTAGGGTTGTATCATAAGCATAAATTCCAAATTCTGAACCTTAGAGTCCAAAATTTGGGTGCCTGCATGAAACCTCCAAGCTTAATTACCAGCTTGGATCTGATAGCGCTGCCACCAGCCAAAAATTTCCAGTGTTTGGCTCACTGTGGTCTCCCCAAAACCTTCCCTGGGGGACCCCAAGACTCAGATGCCCTGAGTCTTACCACAAAGGGAAATAACCCCCCTCCCCTTGTCTTCTCTTTACTTCCTCCCCAGGCTTCCCCTCCGTGGGTTATCCTGGAAGATTACTGTACTTAAACTCCTTGAATTACAAAACAGAGAGGGCAATTTACCTTCCCCCCTCCTTCTTTTTCCCCCTCCCAGTCTTTCCCTGAGAGAGACCGTAATCCTGGCACAGAGATTTCTATCCCCTAGAGCCTCACTTAGAAAAGAAAATCCAACAGGTTTTAAAAAGAAAAGCTTTATATAAAAAGAAAGAAAAGCCATAAAAATGCTCTCTGTATCAAGATAACAATATACAGGGTCAATTGCTTAAAAGAAAAATATGAATAAACAGCCTTATTCAAAAAGAAATACAATTTAAACATCCCAGCAACTACACACATGTAAATACAAAAAAACAATAAAAGCCTATTGTTTTTCTACCTTTGTACTCACAACTTGGAAACTGAAGATTAGAAGCTTGAAGATAGAAAGATCCCTCTCATAGCCGAGAGACAGACAAAAGACACAGACAAAGGGACACACACCCAAACATTCCCTCCCTGAGCTTTTAAAAATCTTGTTTCCTGATTGGTCCTCTGGTCAGGTGTTTGGTTCCCTTTGTTAACCCTTTACAGGTAAAAGAAACATTAACCCTTAGCTATCTGTTTATGACAGGTTGCCTGGTCGAAAAGGGACCCTGGCGGCTCTGGTCAGCACTGCTGACTGGGCCGTTAAAAGTTCAGTCAGCAGTGCTGCAGGGCTAAGGCAGGCTAGTCCCAACCTATCCTGGCACTGTGCTGCACCCTGGAAGGTCCAGATTCTAGGCAGGGGGGCCACGGGGCCCCAAGCACCGGCATTGCACTCCCATTGGCCAGAACTACAGCCAATGGGAGCTGGGGAGCAGAGCCTGCGGGCAAGAGCAGCATGTGGTGCCTCCTGGGCCCCCACCCCCGTGTAGGACCTGGACCTGCTGTATGCTTCTGGGGTGCAGCACAGAGCCAGGACAGGCAAAGAGCCTGCTTAGCCCCACTGCACCACTCACCAGGAGCTGCCCAAGGTAAGCCCATGCCCCAACCCTCTGCCCCAGCCCTGAGATCCCCCCCAAATCCTGAGCCCCTCCTGCACCCCAAACCCCTCATCCCCAGCCCAGAGCCCATACCTCCTCACACCCCAACCCCCTGCCTCAACCCGCAGCCCCCTCCCACATCCCGAATCCCTCAGCCCCACCCCCCAGGCTGCCCCCTCCCACACCTTGAACCTCTCATTTCTGGCCCCACCCTGAAGCCCGCACCCCCAATTAGAGCCCTCACTCCCTCCCACACCTCAACCCCCTGCCCCAGCCCAGTGAAAGTGAGAGAGGATGTGGGAGAGTGAGTCACTGAGGGAGGGGAAATGTAGTGAGCGAGGGGCAGGGCATCAGGGAAGAGGCAGGACAGGAGGCAGGGCCTCAGGGAAGGGGAGTGGCTAGGGTTTCAGTTTTGTGCTATTAGAAAGTTGGTAACCCTAGTTTAGCCTCAGTACCATCATGAGGTAGGCAAGTAGGTATTCCTCCCACTTTTCATATGAGAAAACTGAGGTACAGACAGGGTAAGTGATTTGCCCGGTGTCCCACAGGGAGGCTCCAGGAGAGCTGGGAAATACAATCCTGGTCTCCAAACTCCCAATCCTGTGCCTTAACCACAGATCAATTTTTTTCTCCTTGGTTTGCATAGAGAGATGGATTATCTTACCTTTGCACTTCTTGTAATGAACTTTAGTCACAATTTGACTTTGGAAGGACCATGATTACCCACTACTGGAAAGTGGCATACTCTCCATCTTCAAAGTGGTGTTCACAAACACTTACAGCATCCATGTCCATGAAAAGCCTACTCCCTCTTAAATGCAGGTAAGAAGTGCTCTGCTACTTGGCCTCCTTGGTTTGCTTATACACAAATGTCATCCAGATGATACTGAAATGCATAAATGGGTTGGCTTCAGTGATGTTTAACTTACCTACGATATCATCTGCATGATAACCAGAACTGTGTCAGGAGCCCATGTTGCAACACATATGAGACCTTAACAGTGTTCTTGATCATGCTAAAGCTTTGGATCTGTCCAAGACTTTAACACATTTCAGGGATGTTTTGGAAGCACGTAAGGTCACATCTATGCTACAGATAAGGAAATGCGCTTTAACTGTGTCAGTAGACAACTGTATTGGAACTAGAATACTGCTCCTCTGACCCTCCCAGTGATGTAGCTCTACATACAGCACGATGGAACCTAAATCTGTTACATACTAGTAAGCTCTGTGCATGTGCATATGTGGTTTCTCCATTTCCCCCACCCCCAACAATCACAATTTGGTCTAGAGATTTACCAGAGAAGAGAATAAACAACTAGAAGAGTAGCATAATGATTAAATGTCTTATTGTTCCATTTCAAAATCCAATGGTAATCTATTTGTAGTCCATTGTTTGTGTAGTTGATAGTCTGTAGAGATAGTGAATCAAATTTGTGGAAGAATATCAATATCAACTCCAGTTGCTGAGCCACATGTCTTCAAATAGCAATTGGAAAATGTTTTGCAGCTGGATGTTAGGGACAGCATACACACGCAAGGGTGAGAGGGGAAACTTTCAAATCTCACAAGATTATTCACAGGAAAGCTAGGAATTGTTATACCAGATGAGATCAATGGTCCTACTTAGTCTCATATCATGTTTCTGACAGTGGCCAGGACTTTATATTTCAGAGGATGATTTAAAATCCTTATGATCAATGGACAACTCTGGCTGTACAGGTTAGTTGTGTGGATTAAAAAAAGTTGTATTGTTGCCTTTTAATTTTACTGGGCATCCCTTTGCTCTTCTACTATAGGAAAGATGGTAAATAGGAAAGCCTGATTTATCTTCTCTATATGAGTCATTATTTTAGATACCTCTATTACATTATCCAGTGTGGGCTTGGTCCTGTGCCTGGTGACTTCAGTGGTGCTGGATTCTGCACCAAAGTGGCTGGATTTAGGCTGTTATGTGACAGTCATTTTATAGTCATGCCTCAAGTGCTTTGGGTGCTGGCATGGCTGGAAACAGTTTGTCGCTATTAGTGTTGGAAGAGGACTTTGCTATTGTCAAGTTCCACACCCAAAATATATATATATATCCTCTTTTCATCCCGACTGCATGTTTGGTGACTGTGATCTTTGAATCATCTTGTCTGACACTGAAAAAACTTCAGTTCTTTTATTTTCTATTAATACCATCCATCTTCTTGCCATTACTATTTATGTCCAGTCTCTTACATGGTTAACTCCTGAAGGGGTATGAGCATCCATACAGAAAACAACTTTAAAAACGCAAACAGACCTCATTTCCATACTTGCCTGCTCTTGTAATATGGCTTTTCCCTCATTCTTCTGGCTATATTCAATCATTTTACTTTACTTTTTTTTTTTCTTTTCAGAATCCAAATATTCCTGAATGAGTAGGGTCTCCAAATATCAAATCCTCCATATTTGATGATCAACCTTCCACCTGTCCTGATTAGCTAGTTCCCGTTAGAATACTGATTTTTGGTAGTTGCCAAACTTCTTTATAAGAATGTGTAGATATGAAAAACCACTGTCAAATACCATAGTTAAAAACTAGTTTTATACTTTAATTTCAAGTGTTTTAAGTCTCTTAGAAAACTGAAAAGAATTAATTATAAAAAGCAGTGCAGATAAACTAATGTTAAATAATATTTTGGTGCTTATTGCTTATATGGTAAGATACACTGTAATGCAAATTTTAGACTATTCAAACTTGTAGTGAAAGAGGAATTATGGCAGGCTTGCTAGTATACACAGCAAGGAGAGTGTGGAATGACTGGAGCACATTCCCAGCTCTGCACTGACCTCCTGGGTGACCAAGGGCAAGTCATTTCTCTTTCTGCTTCAATGGCTTAATTTCGTAAAAAGATGATAAAACTTCCCTACTTAACAAAAGTGTTTAAGTTTAAGGTTTAGTATTGAATATTAAGTGATGTATCCTTCCGGGGCAGGGCAGGGGTGCGGGGAAGGTATTATAAATGTACAAGGATTATTTCACCCATTTTACAGATGGGGAAATGGAGTCACTAAATTTAAGGGATTTAGTCACCTGAATCCCTTAATTTAATTCAATTAAATTTAGACACAAAAGCATGGTGGGGCAGGGAAAGAGGAACAATACAACCATTGGTTGTGAGGGAGCTATGCCACTAGGGAAGAATGGGGATGGGGGTTAAATCAATGTAGACATCGCAGGAGCTACAAAGGTAGGAACATTTTTGTCTTTCTTGATCATCAATGCTCTATATCTTTAGAGCCCCCATTGCCTTCCCAAACCCTCTTTCACTGAGGGAAGTATTGGAAAGAATCTCTTCAAGGTGAACTGTGACAATTCCTGGACCTTCTGTCCCCTTCCTTGAAAACCAATGCATAGGCTCTATTTGAAGAAAACAGACTGTAAATAGTTAATCATTGTTTGTTTGTTTATAATGTGTGTGAGAGAGTGCAATCTACACTTTGATTGTTGACTGCAGCTTAGAAAAAACATAAGGATTCACCTATATTTCACCAAAACAAAGACTTTCCTTTAATTCAAGGATTTTAGAGTAAAAGGACTTGAGTTCTAGTGCTGACTTTACATTTGGAAAATGTTACATTGCATATTTCAGAAACCACCTTAACTCTGTACTTTGTATAGCTGCCCACCATCTATATAACAGATAGTAGTATACTTATAACAACCACAATTTCAAACATGGAATTAGAAATTCAACACATTCTGCAGGTAAGTTATCTCTCTTTTCTTTGATAACTAAGTAATGTACTAGGCTGTGTTGAGGAAAGTATTCTGGGACCTATAGCAAGGAAACAAAGTGGATTGGGATAAACCGAATACGTGATTGGCATCTGGACGGTGTGGTTTCTGACTCACAAAGGAAGGATGAATAGCCAACATATGCGGCTAGGTTTGAGAAAGAGATAATTTTTATAATATTGGAATAATGGGTGAGCAGGTGGATGTGGGAAGGAAGTGTTGCTGAACTCTATACTTGGACAATTTACATGGTTTCTTGATCAGAGAGACTAGTTGGGATGGGGGAGGGTGGAGTCTGGGGTCTAAATAATTAAGGTAAAGTAAAGAGCAATAGGTAGATGTCTATAGCTAATAACGAATGGGTGAACTGGTGTCTGTGTAGATCAAAATACCAAAATACCATGGATTTCTTATTAAGGGTCAAAATGGGGATAAATTACAATTGTCTTGTGAATTATTAGTATCTCTGGAAGTGGTATTGCGAATTTTGATTTTAATTTTTTTTCAGAAAGACTATAGTCTCAAAAGGAGTAAGCAACAAGCTGTGATCTGAGACCACAAGATGGGAGCCAGGAATTTAACGTTTCTCAATCCTGCCTCTCTTTCTTCTTCAGTTTTCCGATCTGTAAAATGAAGATAAGATTTGTCTGCCTCACAGATCTACTGCATGGATAAATTAATGTTCATAAACATTTTCATGACTAATAGTGCTAGATACTGCAATTGTTACATTTGTATTTATTAGTAAGGCTGCAAGTCTGTCACAGAGGTCACAAATTCTGTGACTTTCCGGTATGTCTGAGACTTCTGCAGTGGCCAGTGCGTCTGGCTGGGGCCAACCACGTTGGCCACTGCTGGGGCAGTCTTGGTCCACTGCGGCCCCCACCCAGTACCAGCAGGGGTCCTGGGCCGCACACTGACACTTGCTCCACCAAGCACCAGTGGGGGTCCTGGGCTGTGGGCCACTGCCCCCCCGCATCAGTGGAGGTCTCAGGCTGTGCACTGCTCCCCCCTCCCCAAGCACCTGTGGTGCCCTCAGGCCATCCCCCCCAACCAAGAGCATCTGCAGCACCCCCGGGCCACCCTTGCCCCAGAGCACCCAAGATTTAGTCAGAGGTATATAGTACAAGTCATGGATAGGTCACAGACCATGAATTTTTTTTTTTATCCTCCATGACTTTTACTAAAAATACCTGTGCCTAAAACATAGCCTTATTTATTAGTTATGGAGAAGTATAAATTGTAGCTAATCTATGTATTATCCTATTTAAATTAACAGCCTATAGTAAAGAAATTTTACTTCTAAAAGAGTCAGGTATTCACAAAACAGTGTACTACTGCCAAAACTGTTCAGCCTTGTACATATGCAAATCTATAATTCTCTTTACTAATAATTTATACAAATCTAATGGAAACAGCTTAAAGGGAAATGGTGCGCAAGACTGATGTTTTCACTGGCCTGCTGGCTGCTCAGGAATATGTGTGAAACAAGTTAGTGGACTCAGTTTGGTATCTCATTGCTGAATGTTCCAACCTGCTGCCACAATTGACAATCTTGTTAGCAGAAGACAAGAAGTAAATGTGCTGTCACAACTGAAATATTGTCTCAGCCTCTACAAAGGCAGGCCAACAAAAACTGGCAGGCTCTCTGTGAAGGCTATTGTTCTTCTAGAATATCTGGCAAATTTCTCCAGCATTGTGTTTGTAACAAAAATCTATGAAATAGATTTCTTCATAGGACAGCAACTTTGCCCCAACCATTACTCTCTTTGTTACTGGTCTGTTATAGGTATTAACCCATACTCTCCTGAAAATTGTCTTGAAGCCTCCTTTCTCACTATTGCAACATTGAGTAAACTGACTGTCATAAGCATAATTCCTAATTCTGAACCTTAGAGTCCAAAATGTGGGTGCCTGCATGAAACCTCCAAGCTTAATTACCGCTTGGATCTGATAGTGCTGTCACCAGCCAAAAATTTCCAGTGTTTGGCTCACTCTGGTCTCCCCAAAACCTTCCCTGGGGGACCCCAAGACTCAGATGCCCTGAGTCTTACCACAAAGGGAAATAACCCCCCTCCCCTTGTCTTCTCTTTACTTCCTCCCCAGGCTTCCCCTCCGTGGGTTATCCTGGAAGATTACTGTACTTAAACTCCTTGAATTACAAAACAGAGAGGGCAATTTACCTTCCCCCCTCCTTCTTTTTCCCCCTCCCAGTCTTTCCCTGAGAGAGACCGTAATCCTGGCACAGGGATTTCTATCCCCTAGAGCCTCACTTAGAAAAGAAAATCCAACAGGTTTTAAAAAGAAAAGCTTTATATAAAAAGAAAGAAAAGACATAAAAATGCTCTCTGTATCAAGATAACAATATACAGGGTCAATTGCTTAAAAGAAAAATATGAATAAACAGCCTTATTCAAAAAGAAATACAATTTAAACATCCCAGCAACTACACACATGTAAATACAAAAAAAACCAATAAAAGCCTACTGTTTTTCTACCTTTGTACTCACAACTTGGAAACTGAAGATTAGAAGCTTGAAGATAGAAAGATCCCTCTCATAGCCGAGAGACAGAGAAAAGACACAGACCCAAACATTCCCTCCCTGAGCTTTTAAAAAATCCGGTTTCCTGACTGGTCCTCTGGTCAGGTGTTTGGTTCCCTTTGTTAACCCTTTACAGGTGAAAGAAACATTAACCCGTAGCTATCTGTTTATGACACTGACCACTACAAAGCAGCTGTAAATTTGTAGTGTGAGCACCTTCTGCTCTCTTTGACTTGAGGCACTAGTTGCTGTATATATAACAGTTGCTGTGAACTCTGCCCCCCTTGACTTGAAAGTGGGTGGACTGGATTGGCCATAGAATCATAGAACTGGGAGGGACCTTGAGAGATCATCTAGTCCAGTCCCCTGCACTCAAGGCAGGACTAAGTATTATCTAAACCACCCGACAAGTGTTTGTCTAACCTGCCCTTAAAAATCCCCAATGATGGAGATTCCACATCTCCCTAGACAATTTATTGCAGTGATTAACCACTCTGACAGGAAGTTTTTCCTAATGTCCAACCTGAACTAAAGGTCTGGGTGAGGCCTGAACTCACAACCCCAGGTATACGCCCTCCTGCACTAACCAGCTGCACCACTGTAGGTGCTTGTTAGAAAATGCCTCCCTGCATTGGGTCAAACCTAGGTCAATTGCTTGGAAAGGGGCTATTCTTACCACTGTACCACCAATGCATCCATCTATTGGCCATGATCCTGCAAAGCCTTGTGCTTATCTTTATGTATTGTGTATATAATCCAAGAAAAGCTTTAAAAAGAAATAGCGAGGTAGGGTATGCCTTTTTTGATTTATGTGACATGAGCTGAATTATTGTGTAAAACAGATTCTCAAACTTATGCTTACTGTGGCCCAGCTTTTAATGGTCTGTACAAGACAAGCTCTTTCCTCCTCTTCATGCTCACAGGTAGAATCATAGAATATCTTCCACTGGCAATGTCATGGTATCTTCCTGGTAACTACAGTAATTGCCTACAGGGGAACATAGTCTGGGGAGGGGACAGCGTTTTGTATTTTTAAATGTAATTTATTGCGCTTTCGCTGCTGGCAAGGGAAGCCAGCAGCATGCGCCCTTCTCGCCCGTGGGCCCCACCAGCAGTAGCTGCTGTGTGTTACACCAGTTCGTCGTGGGTGGCTCACGGCAATGGGGCGACGCTGGCACCTGGCAGGCAGGACGGTGCCAGGGCGGAGGATAGGGTGCGGCTATACTGAGCCGCGATGCGGGGAGGGGGACACCAACCCCCTGATGCTTTTGTGTTAGGCAGGTGAGACGCCAGCAGCCCGCGGCCACTTGACCTCAAGATGGCGATTCTAGTAAGGGTCAATCAATTGGTTACCGCTCCTGGCTGCCCCCAGCAAAGATGGCGCCGGACGTGCCATTTCTCCCTACGCCCTTCTAGCCCTCGCCACTCTATGGTAAGAAGCGCTTAGTGCCTCTGTGCGCATAGCGAGGGCGTTCCGTCAGAACTCCCAGGATGCCTCTATGATCGGGCGGCGCGGTGCAGGGCGGGACGCTGGCGGAAGGGTGGCTCACGTGACCCCCAGCACAGCACGGTGGTGCGCCTGGTTCTGCGCGGTGTGTTCGCGGCCTAGAGGCCCCCAAGCCCGGCGGAGGCGGCGAGCGGGACAGGCCTGCCCCATCCCCGGCTGGCGCGTGCAGGAGAGGCTGAGGCGGTGCCCCGAACGCGGCTCCTGCCCCTCAGGGAAGGAGGGTGAGTCCCGGGGGCAGGTGGGGAGAGAAGCCGCCATCGGCGCCCGCCCGCCGGCCCAGGGAGGAGACGCGATTCCCCCCCCCCCCCCGCGTGCGCGAGGAAACCCCGCTCCCCATCCTGGGGAGAACCCGCTCCCTCCACCGAGGACCACGAGGGCGCTGCCCAGCGCCGGGGATGGGGGCGAGTCTCGCACTGAGGTGTGCATCGGTGTATCCCCCCTCCCCCCAGCAAGCGGCGAGTCTCTGCCTATGAGAGGGGGAGACGGGGACGCCCCTTCGCTGAGGGGTGGGGGCCACCTGCCATCCTCTCACTTGGAAACGCGGAGCGTAACCATCCATTCCCCCCCCTCCATGGAGGAGGGGGGCATCTCTTCGTCTCCACTGCCTGGCCCTGTGTAGTGAGTGGTGTTAGCTACATGTTTCAGCGTAGGCTACTTGGCACATACTCTGGGCAAAACCCATGGTGTTTAAGAATTTGCTAGTTGGCTGTGGATCCCACTAGGATAGACCAAGACTGACTAATTTGCTTTTAAACTGTATTGGTTTTGAAGATGTCTACGCTGGTAAAATGTATTGTGAGAGAACATTTTAACTGACATGTGAAATGTGATTTTGAAATGTGGGCAAGGACGATCATATTCAAAAATATCTTAGCTGGCTGTGATTAACAAAACTTTACCTGACTCTCGGGAGTCTAGCGTTTTAAAAGTTTTGATAAGAATATTTTTAAACAACACTTGTTTCCTCGAATAGGTCTACACCATCTCTGAGAAGAAGGTGGAGGCTTTCTCTGTTAGAAGGGAATAGTCTTCCCTTCATTTTAGTTAAAGATGGGGAGTCTCTATCAACTTCCTCCACA
This sequence comes from Chelonoidis abingdonii, assembly GCF_003597395.2. Lineage (NCBI taxonomy): Eukaryota > Metazoa > Chordata > Testudines > Testudinidae > Chelonoidis > Chelonoidis abingdonii. Next base: position 87,214,648 of record NC_133772.1, read on the forward strand.
CATGCATATTCTCTGGCTGTATCACTTTGTGAGGTGAAGATAAGCTAGGGGTGGGCAAACTACGGGCCGCATCCGGCCCATTAGGGCTTTGGATCTGGCCCATGGGATTGCCAGCCCCGTGGCTGTGCTGCAAGCAGCTAGCACCACATCCCTGCGAGCTGTGTGTGCTGCCCTTGCCTGTAGGCACCACCCCCAGCGCTCCCATTGGCAGGGAACATGGAACCGTGGCCAATGGGATCTTTGGGAAAGGTACCCACAGGCAAGGGCAGTGTTTGGCGCTCTCTGCCTTAGCTCTGTTGTGCGCTGCTGCTACCCTGGAGCCACTCAAGTTAAGTAGTGCTGGGCTGGAGCTCTCACCTCCATCCTTCCTGCACCGCTGCCCTGAGCCCCCTCCTGCACCCCAACCCCCTACCCTGAGCCCCCAACCGCCTGCCCTAGCCCCAACATTCATGGCCCTGCATGCAATTGCCCCACCCAGATGTGGCCCTCGGGCCAAAAACTTTGTCTACCCCTGAGATAAGCCACGACCACCAGTGCAGTGCAATAAGTGTGAAAGTTAAGGTTCTAGGCATTGTTGGGCCTTGAGAGAGAGAAGCCTAAATCATAGTCTTTTGTACTTTTTCTGGGGGCCAGATACCCTCTCAGTAGTTGCTTTGCAAATAGTTTTCTGGGTCTTCATGCTCCTCTCTAAAGATTTCCTGAGAAAGAAGGCGCACTGGATGCTGTAGCCGTAGTCACACAGAGGAGATATAATCATGTTGCTGAGGAATCCTCTCGTTCTCAGGATTGGGGTGCAGGCAGGCCCCTCATTGGCCTTCACAAATTGAAGCTTTGTGTGGGCACAACAAGTTGCAGAATCAGGGGCTAAACAGTAAAGTGTGTTGCAGTGAGAGGCAGGGCATGGAGGGAAGAGTAATGGGAAGGATAATGGCTATTTGCTGTTTTGGTTGTGTGTGCTGCCTCTTGGGCCGCCTTTGCCTGCATAGAAGGTGAAAATCCACAGCCCTGAGTTACGCAGCTATATTGAACGAAATCACAGTATGCCAAGAATATAACAGAACCTCAGAATGATGGCAAATTGTGGTTTTAGCTGTTTTCTTCTTCAAAATAGCTTAAAATTCTATAATGAGGATTGTGTTAACCTAATTTAGACCCCACTCCTGCATACATTGAACTTAATGACAATACTGACCAGAACAATTTTCTTTTTCAGTTTCCTCTTCCAGAGGTCATCCTGTTCTGCAGTCTTTTTGATATTTTTCTTGCTAACCTGTACTGTTAAGTGAAATGAGAAATGTGCAAATTATTTGAGAACAATGTATAAAAAAGGACATTCATTCATTCTTTGGCAGTGATACTACTTAGGACTAGACTTTGAAGACTCCCATAATCAGAATTGTCTAAAGTTTTTCACCCTAGGAGTTTGCTTGTTTTAGAAAGTATTTGAAACATGGATGTGATGAAAAGATTGCAGATTTTTAACAAAATACAAGGTAACATAGTATTCAAATCACCAGCAGAATATTTGTAACATCCTATTAATTTGAGCAATTCTGATATAATTTACAAGCCTCACCAGCATAATTCTGCAACCAGCTGTATATAAAACTAGACTTTCAGTAAAGCATTCCACGTTGGAGTCCAGACAAAAAAAATTTCTAAAATATATTTCGGAATATATCTGCATGTGCACCAGCTTTTGCCTAAGACTTGAACAAGCCAAGCTTAAATTTCTGATTGGTTAACCAAACTGTAATAGAAGAATTTTCCAAAGGTGAATCGCACCAACAGCATTTCCTTATTTCAGAAACTGCTTTCTTATTTGCCTCATGTTTTGCCAAAAAATCTTCTTACTGTAGACTAAATATACAGACTTTGAAATGCAAAAGGACAGTATTGGAAGAATTTTGGAGGTGAGGTAAAATCAGAGTTAAAATGGAAATAGCCAGAACAGCCTTGACCATGTCATCGCTACTTTGATGACATAATATGCATCTTTAACTTCAAATATATATTTTAAAAAATTAATCACGTCACACAGCGGGCAAGAGTTGAAGGTTCTGTAATTCCTGTGCTACAATTGATATTACCAACACCTTGTGTAGTGCAGCCTCAGTTTAACATTCAGTGTTGTAATTCACTGTTGCATGAGAAATACAGGCTTCTGAATGCTGTTTTTTAATAGATTTTTAAAATAATTTTTTAGTTACCTTTGGAAAGGAAACTACCCATTTTGCTTGACCAGATTTTGAAAAGACCAATATTAAAACAAATGGAAAACTATTCTGGGAATTAATGCTACTAGTGTCAAAAGTTAATGTCATCAAGATGTTATTTCTGCAAGGAGGCTTAGTTGCCAATTTAATAAAAAATTAAAGATGTCCTTGATTGCTTTAATTACATTACTGATTCTAGTAATGAGAAATTCATGTTCTACTTACAGCCCTGTCTGCTCACCCATCATTATTAAAAATATATTCTATATATTTAAAGTTCAAAAGTACTCTGAATAATTGAAATTTTAGTTTCTTTAGCCACAGAATGTGAACATGGCATCAGCAGTGCAAGCTTCCCACGCTTCCTTGCTAATATGCTGGAACGGTGATGCAGTGGAAGTGCTTGGTAATGAGACAGTAGTACAGCCTCCACATTATTTCAGTATTTGGAATGGCATCACTTGTGATGGTGACTTCAGTGTTGTAGACACCTATTCTCCAGGTATTGAACTCTGGACTCTCATCACTGACACATTTTGTGTAGGCTCAGTTTCATTCAAAGTCCTGCTATGTTAATGCATTAGTGAAAGCCACCTGTAACTTTGCATAAGGTAATATAAAAACAAGAGCTATAATATACACTTCTTCTCACTTGTGAAAATATATTGATATCATTTAAGTGCTTACTTCACACTTTTTCTTAACACTTTGGAGAAATCTGAAGTTTTCCATATACCTATTGAGTGGACAGAGCTTGAAAAATTTATCAGATCCAGAAAGCTAACCCTACTAGTTGTAGGCCAGTATGAAAGGGCAGCCCCTGGTGAGAAGCTCCATATCCCAACTGCTAGGATGCCTACTAGGGTGTTCTCTCTGGACTGTGCTTGGATGCTCATACCTTTCTGTATTAGCCTTTGGTTTGTGGGTTGCCAGCTGTCTAATCACACAAACCTAAATATCCCTTCCTTGAGGCCCCACCCCGCTCACTCCACCCATCACCCCTCCCCGTCACTTGCTCCCTCCCTCCCCACTTTCACTGGGCTGGGGTTGAGGGGTTTGAAGTGTGGGAGGGAGCTCTGGGATGAGCCTGGGGCAGGGTGTGGGTGCAGGAGGGAGTGCAGGGTGCAAGCTCTGGGAGGGAGTTAGGATGCAGGAGGGAGCTCTGGGCTGGGATGGGGGTTGGGTTGCAGGCTCTGGGAGGGAGCGCAGGGCTTGGGTAGGGGATGGATGCAGGAGGGCCTGTGGCATGCAGGCTCTGGCTGGGAGGCGCTTACCTCGAGTGGCTCCCAGTTGGTGGCGCAGTGGGGCTAAGGCATGTTCCCTGTCTGCCCTGGTCCTGTGCCGCTCCCAGAAGCAGCTGGCACGTCTCTGCGTCCCCTGTGGGGGGAACAGGGGGCTCTTCCCATGCCTGCAAGCGCCACCCCACAGCTCCCATTGGCTGAAGTTTGTGACCAATGAGAGCTGCGGGGGCAGCACACAGAGAACTCCCGCCCCCCAGAGGCCGCAGGGATGTGCCAGCTGCTTTTGGGAGTATTGTGAAGCAGGGCAGGCAGGGAGTCTGCTTCAGCCCCACTGCACTGCCAGACTTTTAGCACCTAAAATCTCCCTGTTTGTCTTCAGTAGCTTCCAGAAGGTAGGGTGTAATTCTGGGAGAATCCCAGCAAAACCTGGCTGGAGGGTTGGCAACCCTAACAATTAACTTGAACCGCCAAAGCTCTTCTGACTGATAGAAGGGAGAAGGAGCACATGCCTTCTTCTCTCCCTCATCTAAGAGTTTACTAATTGTTGTTGGAGAAATCCTGCTACTCAATTCCTTCTCTCTGGTTCTTGCCCCACACACCCCCAAAAAAAACCCCAAAAACCCACCCCCAAAACAAACTCCAGACAACCTCCTAGCTATATAATTGAATTGATTCACATTAGTGAGATCTTTTCAAGGGCTAGAAACGTGTTCCTTTTTTAAACAAGTTTAAATTTGGTGACTTTTTCAAGTTGTGAAGATAGCAACACATTTCATTCACTGTAGGCCTAGATATGAAAGTTTGTAAACCATGTCTGTTCCTTAACAATTGTTTTTTATTCATGTTGAGGGCTAAAGGTTATTCCATTGAATGCTAGGTTTTGCTTTGATTTTGATCAAAAACAAACCTTAACTTATATGGACATATGAGCCTCCAGCTCATTTGGAACAAATCTGGGTCCAATAGTTCTTTCCTGCCATCCTTCCCAAAAACTGTCTTTATATATCCACATATGGAGGAGTCCCTTTGTTCAGACCTCTCCTTTCCTGGGACCCTGGGAAGTGATTGCTTGCAAGGATGCATATGATGCATTTGGCTTTTGGTTAGGAAAGTACACAACTAAAAAAACCTAGGTGGAGAAGGGACTCTCCTTATTCTTCCACCCCAGAAGTCTTAGATGTTAGTAGTATTTCAGCTATTTTAAACTGCTACGTCAAGTATATGTGACAGTAGATTTTTGATCCAAGAGCTTAATGGCAAAAGGGACAGCAATGAGAGAGCCATAGAAAGGAGAGGCATGCTAAAAAAACTGAACTGTAGAAAAGTTTGTCTATTTTGTATGATGTAAGTATAGCTTAGATCTTATAAATGTAGGAATACTTCTGTTTGCTTCCTGGTTCATCCACCACTACAGGCCTTGTATCGCAGATATATTTTACCTTTGCTTGTGGTGGGAAGAGCTAGATGCCCTTTGGCCAGTTAAAGGGACGTTGTCTCTACTTGAATCTTTTGTTAATTGGCTAACTTTACTACACTTGCATAGTGCTCCATTTTAACTAGTAGGAACTGAACTTTAAAAAATAGCTTTTTTTTTTTCTTTTTCCTGCTCCTGCTTAGAGGTATCTTTGACGTGATCTCAAGAGTAACACCAGCAAATATGCTTGGACTCACTGTCCCAGTGTACACGCCTGCTTATTTCCATAGTTCTTCCAGACTCTGTGAAAATAATCTTGGTTCTGAATTCTAATATCACATGTAACTCCTTCCCTGAGGTCTCTGTCTATCTCTTGTTATGGTAGGATAGTGGTATTAGCTTTTAGTGCTAATATCCTAGCACTGCCATGTTTTCTGCTTGCTTCTATGTATGGGAGGTACTCCTAGGCCCAGTGGCTCGTTTCGTGCACCTCCGTGCCCCAACATGAGTCGGATATAGATAGTGTTTCTTGTTCCTCATACATCTAGCTCTAGCACTATTTCCTGCTCATTCTGGCTCCTGTACTTGGGGGAGGGGGCACCATCACACTCCAAATTATCTCTCTAACCAACTCTTGCTAAACAAAATCCATTTTTAAAACTGGACAAAAAACATACCTTCCGCAGGATTGGAACCCTGTTGATTCAGGGATAGGGCTGAGTCTGGCATTCTGACTTAGTGGTACCCCATTTACTTAAGAGTATAGGCTCATGGTAGGGTATTTGCATGGTAATAGTTACTGATGCATTAATGTATGAGACTTTACTCAAGCAGATAACATGCAAATAATACTGATAAGCATACGGGTTTTTTTGGTTTGTTTTTTTAACACCAGTTTTGTCTGTAAAGACCAGATATTTGAATAACAAGCTAGATTACTTTTTAGATAGTTTCAGCACTATCTTAGCAATTATATTCACAACTATTATATTAAACTAAGAGTATATACCTCCCTTCTGTTTTGGTAGGAGGTGTAAACACTTTTCAAACTGTAAGTGGTCTCTTGTAAGTGTATATATAGATCAGTGGTCCCCAACGCAGTGCCTGCAGGCGCCATGGTGTCTGCCGGGGCATTTATGTGCATCCGCCTAGTGCCCAGCAGGGGAGAGAAGCTGCAGCCCCGCGCCTGCCGGGGACAGAGAACTCCGGGGCCTGCAGGCTGCAGACACCAGTGTTCTCTGTCCCTGGCAGGCACAGGGCTGCAGCTTCTCTCCAGATTTGAAGCCGAGAGAAGTCGTGGCCCTGCCCCTGCCGGGGACAGAGCGCTCTGGGGCTGCAGGCTGCGGGCGCCAGTGTTCTCGATCCCTGGCAGGTGTGGGGCCGCAGCTTAAGCTGGAGAGAAGCCACAGCCCTGCCCCTGCTGGGGACAGAGAACTCTAGGGCTGCAGGCTTCACTGTATGTTAAAGTAAGAATAGTAAATATATTTGGACCAGCAGTTCAACAATGTTTAACTTTTTTAAAATAAATAAGATGAAAACTGTAGTTTATCTTGTAAAAACTCCATAATTTTTCTTACAGGTAGATAAAGAGCAAATTCACATGGTAAGATGAAAGAGTAATTGCCGAATAATTTAATTAATACCTTTTACATGTAAAATTACCCTTTTATCTTATGGATTCATATATTATGTATATTAAATATGGTGATTTTCGTATTATTTAATGTACAAATACAAAATAAGCCTTGAAAAACTGTTGGTGCCCGCCACACTCTTCTGAAAACATGAATGTGCTACTGGCCACACAAAGGTTGGGGACCACTGATATAGTGAGTGTGTCTGAATAGTGACTGCGTTGTAGAATGTTCTTTATTATGGGTAGGTAGCATGCTGACTCTTCAACTCATCAGCTGCCAGCCAAGTTGAACCAACAAACGTAGGAAATGGCAAGTTAAAAATAGACCGGAGAACTCTCTGTATGCCTATCAACTCTCTGCGTTCACAGTTAGGAATTTTCCTGGTGTTTGTCCCATTAATGGATATTACTTTTAGCAAAATGTCAGGAAATCCCGATTCTGACCCTCAGTAACTTGTCTCACAAACATCTAATACATTAGCACTTCATCTGTGCAGGAGAGCTAGTTGGCTTATTGCAAAACTTTATTCTGAAATTATTTTTTATTTTAGATATTGGAAAAGTAACTCCTGTGGGCATATTGTATTTTCTCTGAGCTCGTTAACTACAAACAGTTCTTTGTGAAATGTTTGGCATAAAGAATTAGTTTAATCTCTTGCATCTGTCCATCCTAAAAGGCAAGACTTTCATGTTTAGTAATAGCACTATTAGAAAAGAAGTCTTCCACTACTGCTGCGTTATTGCTTCATTGGGGAAAAGAAAACTAAAACTGAAGTTTGCATTTCCAACAGGCAGTCCCTAAAAGGACGAAAATCAGAGTTAGTGTGGTGATTATCAGTTCACTCCACTTCGAATAGATGATGTTTTGAGGCTATCTTTTTTTCCCCCTCCCAGATTGCTGCTGCAAGAATGTCTTTTCCACCTCACTTGAATCGCCCTCCTATGGGAATCCCAACACTTCCACCTGGGATTCCACCTCCACAATTTCCTGGTTTTCCTCCACCTGTACCTCCTGGTAAGTGATGTTAGCAAGTAGAACCACCATGGAACCAAGTGAATTTTTCCTGTACTGAATTTTAAACCTTTTGTATTCAGTCTTGCACTTATACAATTGCGAACAGGTATTTGAAGGCTGAAGACCCTATTTATCCATAGAGATTTATCCATAAACTTCTCATTGTTATGCCCAATGTTTCGCTGACCAGAAATTAAAACTTTTAGAATGAGAATAGCTCAGTTTCTGTGTCTAGTTATTCCTCATTCTCTCCATTGAGATTGTCTCCTAACATCATTTGTTTGTGGTGATGGGTTTTAGGACACCTACCTACTTGGCAATGGACTGCAGTTTTCAACTTTTTTCAAACAGGTCACTGTAACAGCCTTTGGATGGTAACCCAAACACCATAGAAGGCACTTTTGGATACCCTGGGCATGTGTGCTAGGAAAATATAGCAGCAACTTTTCGTAGCTGCTAGCCTGTTTTGAACTTGAACCCATAGGTGAAAGGCTTCAGAGCTCATTAGCGGTCCCTTGGCCATGGTTTTAATTTGCACACGGAGAACCTTTCCTTGTTGTTTATATTACAGTACACGTAGTCCTCAGGCTTATGACACAATTGGTTCCTGAAAATTGTCGTAAGTCGAAACATCATAATTCAGAACCACAGTACACTCCATTGCGGGACCAAGTGTCGTGAAGTCTAAACCAGTTGTCATAAGTTGAACTAGGGTGTCAATTCAGAAATGTCGTAAGTGCCGTTCATCATAAATTGAACGCCGTAAAGTCGAGGACTGCCTGTAATGCTGAGAGGCCCTAATCTAGAGGGGGCCCTTTTGTGCTAAGCCCGTGGTCCCCAACCTTTTTTGTCTGGCGGGTGCCAGACGACGAGCCACTGAGTACCGTGGCTGGCGGATGAGCATCCGCTGAAATGCCACTGAGAAGCAACAACGTCAATAGGCATCACCGCCGACAAGCAGCACCATCCAGAGGAGTCAACGCCGAAATGTCACCGAAAATCAGCAGCGATGCCTCTGGATGACGCTGCTTCGCGGCAGCATTTCAGTGGATACTTGTCCACCGGACAGTACGTGGACGCACATAGATGCCCGGGCGGGCGCCATGGTGCCTGCGGCACTGCGTTGGGAACCACGGTGCTAAGCACTGTGTGAAGACATGGCTTACAGCTTGAGAAGTTTACAATCTAGTCCAATTTACAAAACACAGATTTTATTTTAATCCTTGTCACATCTAAATATTTCCCATCAAGGTTGGCAACTTTTGGGACCACGAGATCCCCTAACATAGGAGAAGTTGGGGATGAGCTAGCCTACTTTTTGTACTCTGCATTGCAGGTTGGGAGCCCTGAGTTTAGTTCTGTCTCTAGCTTTCTAAGCAAGCAAAATGTTCTGGAGGAATGGGAAGTGTTCTGAGATTTCATAAGGAACAAGATGGATCCTTGGGATGGAAGCTATTACTGGTTGCACATTTTGTTTTGGAATAACTTTCTAAGACCATATATAACTGCCTAAAAAAAACTGAACTCTGTGGACCATGTTTCTCCTCCAAGAGATACAACTTAAATATTGTGTTCTATATTTTAACAGATGTCAGCAGGCCATATAGATAACTATCCCAATACTGCTTCATATGGGAATGTGTGCCCTATCTGGCATTGTCACATGGTGAAGACACACCTATTAGTACCTTATGGTGCCTAATTTTTAGACCTGTTTTGTGTGTGTGTGTTGGGTAAAACTTGCTTTGACTGGACTTCCATAAGCCCATTTTATGCAAAAAGCAAGTTAAAATCCTCTGCTAAACCTGTCTGTTGTAACATTAACATTTCTCTCTCATTCATTTTCTGTTGTTGTCTCCTTATACATATTGTGCTTCCCAGTCTCTCTTCTTCCATTTTTAAATCTCTCCCTCTGCTTCCATTCTACTCCCCTTCCAGTGTCTCTTCTTCCTCTGCTCCCAGTGCTTAACCATTGGGCTATCATTCTAGTTTCTCTTACATTGATTGCTCATTCTTTCTTCTCATGCCTATGGACAGGCCAGCCTCAATCTGAAGACAGAAGCTTTACTTTTCCAGGCTAACAGTACATGCTTCTCGCTGAACTTCAGCTGCATAGGTTGGAGCAGGGAGTAACTGGATGCTGGTGGAGTGGGAGAGAAGGGTGAGAGGAGCTGTTGCATTATGTTGCAGTTAAGTACTGCTGCAAAATGCTGCACAGCCCATGGGCTATAGAAAATGCCTTGTTGATCCTGTGTGTGGCTTTATGGGTTATCCAGTGGTGTCTTGCAGAGTAAAATATTTTCAGAAGCCATGTGGCTGAACTACTGCATATATGGCTATAAATGTTAACACAGTTTTATGTCCTAGTGGGTAATTCTGGAATGGTTTGCAGAATATAAAACACTCATCCTCCTCGTGCATTGAGATCCCCACACCCCCAACCAAGCTGCTGGCATCCAGATTGCCACACACAGAACCCTCTTACCTCACAGCTGGATCGGGCTGAGCCTGCTTGCCCCACACCTGGATGGGGTGGCAGGGCTGGGCATGCGTGCAATACTCTCTTCCTCTCACTCACTGTTGCAGAGTGCCTGGAGCTGCGAAGAGGCAACAGAGATAACATCACAGATAACAGTCTTTTTCTGCTTAGAGTTATTCCATTAGGTAATAGTGGAATATGCTGTGGGTTTAAAGTTCCCAGTGACCCATTTGGGGGTAGGAGGAGAGAAGCAGTCAATATAGCAGGGGTAGGCAACCTATGGCACGGGCACCAAAGGCAACCGCAAGCTGATTTTCAGTGGCACTCACGCTGCCCGGGTTCTGGCCACCGGTCCAAGGGGCTCTGCATTTTAATTTAATTTTAAATGAAGCTCCTTAAACATTTTAAAAACCTTATTTACTTTACATGCAACAATAGTTTAGTTATATATTATAGACCTATAGAAAGAGACCTTCTAAAAACATTGAAATGTATTACTGGCACGCGAAACCTTTCATTAGAGTGGATAAATGAAGACTCGGTACAGCACTTCAGAAATATTGCAGGGGTCGGCAACCTAGTTTTATCTGATGAAATGTTTTGTGTTTTTCAATTTTTGTTTTTAAATAACTGAAGGTTTGTTATGTAATTTGCTACAATAAACATCAAGGTTGCAAACTCAAGCAGACGCACATACAAAATGCCTGAATTAAAGTTGCCCATGCAACCCTGATTTAGCCGTCTTGTACATATGCATTTTGATACAGTCTTTAATTATATGACCACATTATAATTAAATGTTGGTGTGTGTGGGTAACATTGATATATTCTCTGTCTCCCTCAGGGACCCCCATGATTCCTGTACCAATGGGCATTATGGCTCCTGCTCCAACGGTAAGTGGTACTGGGAGTAGGGGCAAAGTAATGTGCACAGAACATGCTTTATTGATTGAAACTACTCTATATGTAATTTGCCCCCAATTTATTAACAACCTTCATAACCATGAAAGGAAAGGCTTGGTGTTAAATGTTTGATTGATACGTTAAACTCTGAACTGGGCAAGGTTTTAAAAGGATGTATATAGAATTGCTAACTGCTAGAAATTGAAACAGTTATTGTTTGCAAATAGAAATAAAAGTTGAACTTTCTATCTCAAATGAAGTAATTTAGAGATGGCCTTGTGATAATACTCTGCACTGCTGTGCAAAACATTAGAGTTGGCTGACTGGTCTCTTGCTTACCAGATCAGTAGGCCTGCAGGGTGCCCTGAGGTATTCCGTCGCCCGTATCGGTAAGTACATCGCCCAACACTGCTGCTAAACTGGCCAGAAGAGTCAGTGCTGACAAGCTTCTGAGCAAGTTCTGACAAGTCCTTTTTGGCTACAGTGTTGTGGGAGGGGAAAGATGCTCAGGACTTATGGAGACCTTGAGGGAAAAACTGCTTTTGGTGGTTTTATCTATACACATGGATTCTTACTGGCATGCAGGGTTGTTTTCTGACTATAAAATCTGGGTTCATTCTAGGTATTAAAGCCATTTCCTAGCTGTTTTTCCATCTAAACTAATGGGGCTGCTGTTACTAAAATCTTGCGAAAGTGGAATCTGCTGAAGAAATTAGTCCAAACCTAATGTGTCTAACAGAGGAATATACTCATGCTAAATTATGTATTTTATAGCAGTAAGATGCTGGAACAAATGCATTATTCAGTATCTTGGAAGAAATATGGTTGTGCCCCTGGCCTTAAAGAATTGATGAGGAAGAAATAAGCACATGCGCACAATGAATTTTTTTTTTTTTAAAAAAACTTTCTTTATAACATGACTGGAAGATGTGCACACACATGAATGCACCATACTGACATACGTATGCTCCAGTTCCCAAACCATTTCTTCTTCACATTCAAGAAAAGAGGCCATCATAGAGGAAGGATGTGGATTGATAAAGTAAAACATTGGTTTCTGTGTAAAATCTGGAAGTATTAGGACATGGTACGTGGTGCTATGAGTATTTTTTTGAGCCAGAATTAATCTTTTATTTACGGTCATAACTGTTAAGAATCTATTTCTCATAGGACATTAAGGTGTACCAGTTTATCAAAGGATGGCAGGCTCATTGCTCATTTTTGGAGGAAGTACTGAGTTAAAGATGACCCATAACGTCTTATCCAAAATGATCTCCTTGCACAACTATACCTCTTTCTGCCTTGCATTTCCAGCAAAGATTTTAAAATAACAATTTCATTCTTTTGAATCTAGTAGGCAATATCTATCATATTCTGTGTAGAATCTTAAAACTACTGTCCTGCTGTATTGGCGTGCAGTTATCATGCTATGCTATAAACTTATTAGTGAAACACCTCTAGATCTCCAACTCTTCCTTGTTTTAAGGCTCTAAACCATTTTCTGATAAGTTATAAAATAGATACAGACATCTTGTTTTTCCTCCATAGGTCTTAGTTCCTACCGCAGTGTCCATGGTTGGAAAGCACTTGGGAGCCAGAAAAGAGCACCCGGGTCTAAAGAATAAAGAAAATGATGAAAACAGCGGTCCCACTACCACGGTCTTTGTGGGCAACATTTCCGAGAAGGCATCAGATATGCTTATAAGACAGCTCCTAGCTGTAAGTGCAGTAGTTGGTTTGTTAGACTTCCACCTCAGATGGTGTGTAATGTAAATATTCCGTCATCACTATAAACATGGTAGGATTAATTCACAAGCAGTGAAGTTGGCCACTGATGGTGCAGTAATGACATGTTCATTAGACTTGTGTGAAAAGTGAACAATCAGTTTGACCAGAATAGCTTTCTTTCAGCTGGTACCAAATAGGAATATAGAAGATTTTTAGCAAAATTAACCCTTTTTTGATTCCTTCGCAGAATGGTACAGTATTGTGTGAGCAACTGTTTAACATTTATTAAATGGTAATGTTCCTTTCTTAATTTTGCCTTCAAGAAATGTGGCTTGGTTTTGAGTTGGAAGAGAGTGCAAGGGGCATCTGGAAAACTTCAAGGTAAGTGTTGCTTTTTGGCATCCTGATCAGATTTATTTATTTTGATTATCAGGCAGCTTTCAAGTATATACTGACAAATGAATATAATTCTAATATTTTGCATTTAAATTGAGTTGCATATGGCAATTTTTCCTGTTAAATCTTTATAAAAAAGGAACAAGGTCGAAATCTTAAATTTTGTAATTCTTTCAGAATAATGCAGTGGATATTTTTTTGTAAATTTGCAGCGTAAATATTTTCCCTTTTATGATGCATATTTCTGGAATATTTTTAAAGAAGTGTGAGAACCTATTAGTTCAGAGTTCCCAATATGGAAGATATTTAATGATCTGTAAGGAAAAAGCTGTTAAATATTTACCTGAAAACATTGTTTTTTTGCTTTTCATCTCAATCATCAACCTCTAGCTTTTGGGTTTTGTGAATATAAAGAACCAGAATCCACTCTGCGAGCACTGAGACTACTCCATGACCTCCAGATTGGAGAGAAGAAGCTGCTAGTTAAAGTTGATGCCAAGACAAAAGCTCAGCTAGATGAATGGAAAGCAAAGAAAAGGGCTTCCAATGGGGTAGGTATGCAATGTGAGACCTGCACTATGTAACGAGGGGCGGGGACAGGGTTATCTAGGTCTGGAAGCCAGGGCTCTTGGTTTCTATTTCTATCTCAGCTCTTAACTCACTCCATGACTTTTGCTAGACTGGCTCCTAAATCCTGTTTGAGAGTTTGTGGGGCTTGGGAGCCTAATTTGCTAAGCATTTTTGAGAATTTTACTTTAGGGCTTGTTGACACTTAAATTTGCATATTTAACCAATGGAAACACCTATTTTTCAATTTAGCTTGCCTTTGTACATTTACTGAGGCATGCTAAACCAATATAAGCTAGATTTAAATTGATTTAAGGGTGTCTGCATGCAAAGTTGCACCAATTTAACTAAATCTGTTCAAAATCACAGCTTTAAATTGATGCATCACCATGTATCAGCCAGGCCTGAATCTCTGATTCTCAGTTGATATTCATTCTAAAGAGGAGTAATACATAGTATATTGTACCTTACTGTTCTGAAACTTAATGTTTAATTAGAGATTTAAGACGTCTTTTAAAAAGTGACCTATAGAAATGTATTGTTTGTTACAAAATCCATGAGCCAGTTGAGGGACCTGAATTAAGTTTCTCTTGCAGCCTTCACAACTGTTTAAAACTCATGCAAGACAGAAAAGTAGATTTATTTCTTTGCTGTTATACGGCAGTGAACAGATCACAAGCAGATGTAACATTAAGCATGTGGAGTATTTTTTTTTCATCCATAACTTGAGGGAACACCTATTGGAGGGCCATCCAACCAGGGTTACTGTCCATCTAACTCATTCTGAATTTTCTGGTTTAATTATTTAATTGTCTTTTTGGGGTAGTTTGGTGTGCTGGATTTACTGGGTCAAATTCATCAGGAGTGTAACTTGCTTGAAACTAGTAGTTATACTAAAGATTAATGTGGCCCATTTTTGCTAGATGCTTCTCTTTAGCAAGGGTAATAGAGCATCTTCATTCATTTAAAATACCTGCACTTTTTCTGTAATTGCCCCGAGCAAAGGCATATACCAGTGGGCACTCGGTTCTTGAAGGAACAATTATTAATAGTTCTAGTTGGCCAAAGTAGATTTTCAATTTCATTTTGTAGGTAATGAACACACAAAAGTTGGTAAAACTTTTGCAATCAGCGCTTTGTAGTAGCTCAGAAAGCTATACAGAATATGCTGGAAATATGAATACTTTTGTCCAGTCAGAACCATGGCATAAATATGACTTCAGGTTTTTAACATAATTTGTCTGTCTAGCATATGGGGTCACAAGACTATTGCTCAGAACAACAAAGTACTAACAAGGTGAAATCCATATGGTACAAGTACTCTAGTTGCTAACCTAGATTAAGGGAAGAAAGTTTGACTCGAGCACTCACTCCTATCAAAGCTTCCTTTTCCCCCTCTGGCAACAGCTGTAATTTCTATGCTTATGACTGGGATTGTAAGTAACCTTAACACTGTAGTGCAGTTGTAGGACATGAGCAAGAACGAGTATGCTTTCTGTGAATTTTTTTGGTGTAGCAAGGCAGAGAAGGTCAGTTGTGACATGAAGGTTTCCGATGGCGATAAATTTAATCACCTATAGTGAAAATTCCCAATTTTTTTTTTTTTAGGATATATTCTTTAAGTAACCTATTGATATCCATGTAGAAAAGCTCTGTACTCTGATTTCATATAGTTTTGATGATGTAGACCAGTGTTTCCCAAACTTGGGACACCGCTTGTGTAGGGAAAGCCGCTGGTGGGGCGGGCTGGTTTGTTTACCTGCCGCGTCCGCAGATCTGGCCGATCGCAGCTCCCATTGGCTGCGGTTCGCTGCTCCTGGCCAATGGGAGCTGCTGGAAGCAGTGACCAGTACATCCCTCGGCCGTCCTGCTTCCAGCAGCTCCCATTGGCCTGGAGCAGCAAACCATGGCCAGTGGGAGCTGCGATTGGCTGGACCTGCGGATGCAGCAGGTAACAAACTGACCTGGCCTGCCAGGGGCTTTCCCTACACAAGTGGCGTCCCAAGATTGGGAAGCATTGATGTAGACAAATTAGACCCTGGTATGTTCTCATTATTGGTGGTTGAAGGAAATATGAATTGCTGAGGAATATTGATGTAAGAAGTTATGAAATACTACCTCCACTGAAACACTGAGTTATAGTAAATGCATTAAAAGTTTATCAAAGTGCCTGCAGTTCCTTATTAACCCTTTCATGCCTTCCTTGGCGTGCAAGGACCACTCTCAGATCAGAAAGTTGCAGTGCTCTTCTCAGAACTCGTTTTCATGATGATTTTTTTTTATATTAATATACATTACAACACTTAATTTCTGATATGAGGGGGAGAAACCAAGCAACGTTTTGATCTAATTTAGCTCCTCTTCGTGATCACCTCTTCTCCCTGGACCTCTTCAGCTCCCCTCCCTGTCACTGCTTTCTAGCTCTTCTCAGTCTACTCCTTGGCCTGGCGGGCTCTTCAGCTCCAACTGAACCCTTCCTCCCCCATCATTCTTAGCTGCTGCTCCATCAGACCCTTCCCTTCCTCCCCCTACCCGCCTTTTACCCACCACCTATCGCTTGATGAGACACTCAACTGGATTCTCAGGTGAGATTCCATTTTTTTTACAAAATGGGGGAGTGGGGCAGTAAATGGGCAAGATATTCTTTATCCAAAATATTTTTCATAAACTTCTGCATAAAGTTGGTGCAAGGAGGTCCTTTCCCAGAGTTTCCCTTTGTCCTGCTTCCCCACTTGGAGAAGAAAAAAGTGAGGATAAATATATGATCAGCAATAAGGAAACTTCTTGTATGGCAGGGATATTTTCTTTCTAGAAATGTTGCTTTAAAATAGCTCTTTCCCCACAGCTCACTGCTTTAAAGTTTAATTAGAAAAGGAAAATATTTGTTTTGTATGATAGCCTAGTGGGCTTCCAAAAAAAAAAAAAAGCTTAAAGGTGAGCTACTGAAGTGGTCTAAAGTTCCTGATGGAGAGAGACCAGAAGCTATGGTAGATCAACATTAGGGCCACAGCTGTTGATACTCCCCATTTGCTCCCTCTGTCTCTTCCTTGACCTTGATCTGTTTGTCAGTCTTATCACAATCCTGCTGTTGCAGTCTACAGCTATTCCACTTGTAAAACCCTGGAATGCAGTCCCTTTCTGGCACTGCTAGTGTGAGGAGGTCTGAGCAATAGGATGGAGTTGAGAGCTGTTCTTAAGCTTTGGTAAACACAGTAGAGGTACTAGCAGGATTATTTAAAAAAAAAAAAAAAAAAAGACCATTTGGGACAAAATTCTTCCTCTCACAAGTGGGATTTAGTGTGACAGTTTGCTGATTTCACTAAATTTGCCACTTTTCCCTAGAACTCCAGACCGGAGTCTACAAATGATGACGATGAAGCACTGGATGAGGAAACAAAGAGAAGAGATCAGTTAATTAAAGGGGCCATTGAAGTATTAATACGAGAATATTCCAGCGAGCTCAATGCCCCTTCCCAGGAATCTGACTCTCACCCCAGGAAGAAGAAAAAGGAAAAGAAGGAGGACGTATGTGTTTTGATTTTGGACAAAACAGATTTTTCTTCAACTCACCTTTTATATAATGGCCAAACCCTGTGCAAATACTTTAACTCAAAACTTCTGATGAGAAAACAAATCGACAAGCGTTGATGTCAGCAGCAGTTTCATGTATTTAAATTGAAATCTAGTCAGTTTTAGATGCCATCCCCTCTGGATGGTTTAGGGGGTCTGAGCACCTAGACTTCTTGGAACTACAGGTTTGACTCAGCCTTTCATCCCTCTGAAGTAGATATGTTGAACTCAGTGCAGTTTATTGTGTCCTATAGGTTTTTCAGATGAGACCTTAAAAAACAAGGTCCTGCCTATTCTGTGTTGACACTTAAAGATCCCAGAACACTTTTTGTAAGCGTAGTGGTTTGCTCTGGTGTCCTTTACCAAAATTTTCTCTTCTCCTCACTGTTTGATAACATGCCATGAGTCAGCTGGTTGTTGCTACTTTACACCCCAGAGGTGGTTGCATTTCAGTGGTGGTATATGTGTATAGTTTTGAAACACTTTGGGATCCTCCAGGGATGAAAGGCATGTTTTATAATTTTATTATTTTTAGTATAAAACTACTGTTATAAAAATGTTTTAGTTTGGCTGTGTTTGGCCAGCTGGCTTTCCTAAACTTTGTGACACACAAAAAATCTGGTGTTTGGCAGAAATGTTCTGATGCAAACCTCCTTTCTGGGTGATCCTTTCAGTGTACTAAAATAAACTCTGGAGAAGAGGGGAGAACCAAGAATTTACAATTAGCAAGCTAAGACTTTGCTTTTGCAATTGAGTCTCTAACCATGTGAAAATGAGCTCTTGACACCTCTCAACCTCCACCCAAGGTTGCAAGAAATCAGAATCTAGTTGGACTGAGATTTTTACCTGCTTAAATCCACTGTATAATTCCCATTCCAAGGCAGTAATGCAGCTTCAGCTGCTGGTGGAGTGTGAAAGAGCGGTGCAAGAAGCAACACCTCTCCCTCTGGGAGTGAGTATATCATCCCCACATCATTCTTAGTCTAAAATAACCTGAGGAATAGGAGTCCTGAGTTGAGAATTCAGATTTCCTTCCTCACCCTTTCTTTGGGGCAAGACTTTTTGGATGAGAATCTAAGAATGAAGTCATTGTCTAATGCTGTGGGCTGTATAGTATGCAAACAAAAAGTACTGTAAAATGTTTATTGTGCTGTGGCTATCTGTGGTCATGGATAATGACAGATGACTTTACTATCACATTGCCATGCCACTATAATCTTGCAAGAGCCGAATACTAAGTGTACTTTTTGGAACTCTGCTATCTCTGCATGATCTAGCTTTGACCAGTCTGAGCTAGCGGAGCAGATTAATATGTTCTGCCAAAGACACAGCGGCTGTTGGGTTGAAATTGCATTTGCCTTCTCTCCTCGATGGGTAGGGAAATGAGAATTTTGGAGGCTATCATCTTTGGCCTGTGGGGGTGCAGGTGGGAGCAGGGAGATGATCCTAGTTCATCACTCCTTTGACTTTTAAGGAGGAGGAGAGAAGAATCTGTGGGTGGGGGGTGGAGGGAAGATACCATATGAAAAAAACTGCTTATTCTGGGGCTTCTGTCCCCCTGAAGGGGATGGGAAGAAAACTGCTGATGTTAGCAGCTGAGTCCTTCACTAGTTCCACTGGATGAAGGAATGATGGATGATGTGGGGGAGAGGAGGGTGTGTGGGAGGAGTGGCGAGTGAGTGGAATCTGTTTTTGAATTTCAAGCACGGGGGAACCTCGCTAATTCGCACTAACTACCAGGAGACCCATTGCAGATGACTAAATTTTGCGAATTAGCGAGTAAATAAAATCAAGATTTATGCACCACAATGTATTGATCACTTATTTTGACAAGTGTAGCTTAGTCTTATTTATGACATTATTATAGTGTACTAATGTCGTGTAGTACGCTTTGTAATTCTGTGATGTCTTACTAATGAGACCTCACTACAACATCTGTTAAATCATTGCTGAGAAATAGATCAGTGAAGGGAGAATTAGCGAGGTTCTTCTGTAATTTTGTTGAGTCAAAAAAATAAAATCAAGCAATACAATATTGCTTATAGTACAAACATACAAAACATTGTTTTTCAGAGTAGTGTGCAATCTATTTTTAAAAAAAAAAATCTCCGTGGATTTTTCCGCAGATTTTCCGCAGATTTCCAGTGGCCCCACTGATACCTTATCCACTCATCACCAAGGTTCGTTTACATTGTAGGCTTTGACAATGACTATGTTTACTGCTAGTTGCCAGATTTGTGACTCTTGTCCATCTGATTTTTCACTCATTAACATCAGACTGTCAGGTTTGGTACTACAGAAGGGGTATATTTATCTCTTACAAGACTGGTACAAAACTTCTAACCTTGAGCTTTTCTTTTGTTCTTCTGTGTATGTACAGATGGCTCTTAATGCTTTTCCTCCTGTCCCCCTTGTTTTTTAGGAGGATATAAATGCTATAGAAATGGAGGAAGACAAAAGAGACCTGATATCAAGAGAGATCAGTAAATTCAGAGACACACACAAGGTAGTATTCTTGTTTTTGCACTTGATACAAAATTAGGCTTTTACAGAATCCAAAAAACCCCACTTTTATAAAATTTACTGATACAATACACTATCACTTAAAATACTGTTTTATAATGAGGTGTAATATATATAGAGAGAGAGAGAGGGAGAGAGCGCTATTTAAAACCAGCAAAAAACACATACCACATTAAGTGGCCCTTGGCATTTGTAAGACTTTTAGTTGCTATTGATTACTTTGCAGTCTTCTCACTTTATCATGAATAGACACAACTTAAGTTTCTACACATACATTAGGTTAGATATATTTATAACTGAAGACTAAACAGGCTGCAATGTAAGACATACACTTGAGTGTGTTTCTGTAGACGGTTATAACGTAATCCAAGGAAACGTTTTATGGAGAGCTGAAACTTAATTTTAAATTTAAGACTTCTTTATTTTAATAGTTCTAAGTTGAGTGGGGGAAAATTAAAAATAGGTCAGTGATTACCAGAATTACCAAAATTTAGATGCATGGAAGAATTGTAAATTCCCATAAAGCTAATCTATTCATTGACCCCCACCATTATGATAGAGATCATATGGTGACTAATGCAAGATGAAACTCAGCTTGGAAAGTAACATGGAATAGGATGTAAGTATGAGCTTCTGTTTTTTATTATATTTATGGATGCCCCCTCAGAAAAATATGCAAAGGGGTAACTGGCTTGGAAATGTTGTGCACAGCAAATCCCACTTCAGGGTTCCCACCTACAAAAGTTTCTGTTAATGTCAGTGCATTTATGAATGTTTCTGGTTTGGAAGGTGGTACTAATGGATAGTGAAATGCAAACTGTGCATGTAATATATTTCAATGTTTAGCTTATAAGGCGGTATTAATTTTCCCCAGCAAGAGTGGAGGTGGTCCATGACCCATTGAAGTATTAACCAGTGTTCACATTTTGAGCAAACTTTTTTTTTGAATACCTGAAGTTGACATTGATTAAAAGGTTGAAGGTGCAATAAGGTGAAGCGTACCCCTGTTGTTCAGCTTTACCTTGTGCAGCTGTTGGGTGGTACTTTTTCACACAACTTTATCAACGTCAAGCAAAAGGAACACTGCTGGCAACGTAAATACTGCATTTTCCTCTCCACTCAATTTGGGAATGAAAACCTAAGGAAAATTCCAGAAGAGATCTTCTGGTGAATTTCAGTAATTAAATATGAAACTGGTCAATGGTGAGACATAGAAAAGTTGTGTTTAATTGCAGGCCCTGTCAAGTCACTGGTACAAAATATAAACAAATCAGGTGGTTTAAAAAAAATTAAAATGTGCTTCACTGTTTCAGAAGCTGTCAGGCATTTTACTGCCTTTGATCTATTTTATTGGGCGGGGATATTTTGGATTTCTTAACTTGAAAATCAACTTTAATTATAATAAGTGGCCATTGCATATATTGGGTGGAATGATTTAAAAGGGCTGTTGAATCCATAGCAGCTGGCTAGTGAGCACAGTGAACCTTTGCATGTTTTTAAAATGAGTTTATAAAACAATAACCACAGACTGTCAGGGTATCAGCCTTGCAGGGGGCGTCCATTTACAGCACGGACGAGTCTGAAGAGAACTCAAGGTAAGATTTATGATTCTTCTATCTGTCCTTTTCTCTTCATTACTTCATTATATCTGTGATGCTTTTTCCATCCCATTATCCCTTCAGACTCTTTTGTTTACACTGGTAGCAGTTATTTAAACGAGATTTTGATATTAATCAGATAGGCCAATTCATTCCTGTATTAGATTTTTAAGGAACCAAATTTATAAAATGAGTCATATGAGACCAAAACTTGTACAGATAAAATGTCTCGGAGACACAATTTTTGCTATGAACAAGTATTTGAGAGAAAATCCAGGAATTCAGCAAAAGAAATTTCTATTGGGAACATCTAAAATAATCTGTAAGTATCAACTATTTCAGTATATAAACTTTTCTTTAAAAGTATATGAAATTGAGGTAAGTTTGATTTTGAAAGTTGACATAGCATAGTCTAACATCTTACCATATTAGTTCATTACTTTATAAGACGTCTATAAAATAATTTCACTTAGTTTCTAAGTTTTCACCCCCTCTATTTTGTAGAATCTTAAGTTTTGTTTTTCATAATATCAGTTTCCTACCATTTTTAATCCCCTTTTCCTTTTGTGATTTCAATGTATCCAACACTAGCATGCCTGTATTTTACTGTCCATGCAGTGTGGTATGGTGGCTGGATATATTGATCTCTTGTGAATTAGCTTTATTTCTGTAACCCTTTGTCAGTTCTCTGGTCCATGGGCACGTGACAGAAGAATATTTACCAGGTAAGATTGCTTTTTAAAGTTGTCTTAAATGCATTGTTTAAAGAAAGGAAAAAAAAGAAAAGAAAATGCACATTTTATTGTTTCAGTTTTTAATTTCTTTACAGTGGTGGTAAACGTGGAGCCAAAGGGGATAAAACCTGTTTTTTCTGCTCAGTATGTGTAAAAACCATGTGGGGTTCTGGCATCTGTCAGGTTGAGAAACTTGGTCTGTCTTTGTTGTTTGGTATTTTTGTGAACCGTGTACTTGCTCTTCCTCCCAGAAACATAGCTTATAGGCAAAGTTAATCCAGTGTTGGCGATCCATGTCCTAGCACAGCATCTGTAAGTTAACACACAATTGCTTCCAAGGATGGATTTATCTATCATTCTATTGATGTATTTTCTATTGTCTTATAGGAGTTCTGGTTATAGATACTGTTTTTAAATGGAAAAGTTGCAACTGTATACAACTTTAGTGTAACTGTAGCAGATAACCCTTTAGTTTCTATATTTCAAATGAGTGATTTCCAACCTTTTTTAATCTTTCCATCTTGTAGGGGTGGAAGTTGAGGATTCCATTCCGCAGAATTCACTTTTTACACGTGAACAGTTAGAGCTCTTTAGGAAGGGCAAAGTGGGAGGGGTCCAGCTCCCTCCTCACTGTTGAGGCATGTGCACCCGTGTGCAAATGGATGAATTTCTTTGCCCCAAGTTTTCAGATACGGTTGATTTGGTCTGCTGAGACCATGGGGAAACAACTCTGTCCCAATGGGCATCAACTGAATTCTGTTTGTCCAGCTCAGAAGAATAAATTTTTTTGTTAGCTAAAAGTTCATTTTGTTTGTACCTAAGTGGTTCATTGCACCTGTGGAGTCTCTGGCTCTGCTGTGAACCATGATTGAGAGTGCACTGTGTATGTGCAGCTCAGTCGTCATACAACAGTCCAAGGCCAGTCCTGCCCTGCCATCCAAGGTTGGAGATTGCTGGTCTGTGTAGATCTATGCTTTTGCACGAAATCTAGTCTTGTGATTGCTGCATTTTGATTTCAAACTTATGAGTTCAAAACAAACTATTCAGTACATTAAATGTTAAATCACTGGCGGTTTTGGTACGCCCATTACCAGCCTTGCGTGTTGCGCCGGGACTATCAGATTCCTGCAATTATGGAACTAACTGTGAAAGTTCTCTTGTTGGTTTCTAGAAACTGGAGGAGGAAAAAGGCAAAAAAGAGAAAGAGAGACAGGAAATTGAAAAAGAACGGAGAGAAAGAGAGAGGGAACGGGAGCGTGAACGAGAGAGGAGGGAGCGCGAAAGAGAGAGGGAACGGGAGCGTGAACGAGAGAAGGAGAAAGAACGGGAGCGTGAACGGGAGCGGGATCGGGATCGTGACCGGACTAAAGACAGAGACAGAGACCGGGATCGAGACCGTGATAGAGACCGTGAAAGGAGCTCAGACCGCAACAAGGATCGAAGCAGATCACGGTAAATAAAAGTTTGAGTTGCTGGAATAGAACTCTAGTTCTTGCTAAGGCTGTTTACACAAGTGAATATAGTTCAATATATTGGGGTTTTTTTCACTTAGGATTAAGAGCTGTCTTTTTTCTAAGTATGTTTAAAAAAAAAAAAGTCCATGTAAAATAGGAAATATGATTTAAAAAAAACTTTAATTTTGTACATAAAAAGTACACAAAGCATATGACAGTTCCCACAAAAGGTGAAGCCTTGTTGCTCAGCCTGTCAGCCTAGCTGATCGACAGTATGAACAGAGCTAAACTGCAAAGAAGCTAGTGACTAAACATGGTGATGCAAAGTCTGTATGCAGGTTGTGAGACAAATGGGAAGAGGGAGAGAGTGTTTCAAGGAGGTGTATATGTATTAGCCTTGGCACTCAGTGTCTGCACCCTGAATTTAAGGGACAGACTAAATGCTTTTGAGGCCCTTGTCTTGTGGAGGTAGAGCTAGATGGAGGTATCACGAAGTGTCAGAATTGGTAGTCTTATGGGGCACTAGAGGGTTAAAAATAATGTGGAAGATGATGATAAATGTGACTGTCTCTCAGTAGATGGTGATAATGTACCTTTAAATTCATTTAAGATTGAAGCTTTGTATACAAGACTTTTCAGGCCAGCAGTAATCTTATTTTTTTTATGTCCTATATAAAAAATAGAGTAGGGACAGTATTCATACCTAAGGCAGTTGTTCAGGCTGACTCTCTCCCCACCACCCCTTCTTTCCCCCGAAAAAAGGGGAAGAGGCAGGTGGTGACGGTGTTATGGAAAGATCTTTCATAACTTGCACAACTTTCTGGCTTTCTTATTCTCGTCTGCTTTTGGGATGGGTAGGGAGAAAGAAAAGAAGAATCCTTATAGGTCTGGGTGAGGCAGCTGGAAGAGTATCTTTCATACAGACTGGGTTTGAGGGTTATTTTTTCATAACTGGTTGCATTACACTAGGGGCTGGCAACCTTTCAGAAGTAATGTGCCGAGTCTTCATTTATTCACTCTAATTTAAGGTTTCGTGTGCCAGTAATACATTTTAACGTTTTTAGAAGGTCTCTTTCTATAAGTCTATAATATATAACCAAACTATTGTTGTATGTAAAGTAAATAAGGTTTTTAAAATGTTTAAGAAACTTCATTTAAAATTAAATTAAAATGCAGAATTCCCCAGACTGATGTCCAGGACCTGGGCGGTGTGAGTGCCACTGAAAATCAGCTCGTGTGCAGCCTTCGGCACGCGTGCCATAGGTTGCCTACCCCTGCATTACACTCACTATATCCCCACCAAAGATCCTTTTATGCCTCTTCAGACAGAGCATCTGCCCTCCATCATGAGGTGACCTTCTCTTTCCCTGTAATAGTCCTTCAGCAAGGTGATATCCTTTGTTAAGAGGATAAGGGAAAGTTTTATACATAAATATAAAGAAATAAAAAGATTAACTTTTTCTCAGCAAGACCTGCTCTCCCTTTTCACCAGGATTAACCTGGCATACCTCTGTTCCTGGTAGCCTGAAGAATAGGGGACCGAGCTTGCAGTTCAAACTGAGATCTCTGCAAGTAGCACAAACCTTAAGAGTTCTTTAAACTGTAAAACGATGGGCTGGAAAATAAAGGGGACTAATAGCTTTGGGACATGTATGTGGGAAAACTACTAGAGAACATTGATCCTTGAATACTAGTTACTACCATGTGAGCTTAGTGATTCCAAGTGTTTGTGGTTGGGCTGACTAAGAAACAGGTTTAAAAAACAGCAAAAAATTAAATGTACATTTACATAATCAGTTCCATCACTATAGCTAATCATTTTGTACAATAACAAGAGGAATAACTCCAGAGAAGGCAGAGTGGATAAAAATCAATGATTTTAAAAAAATAAAATATATTTTTTTAAATCTAAATCAGATTTTTTTGATAAAATGCTTTTTGATGGAAAAACCCATCTAAAGAGAGAGACATAGCTCAAAGAGATCTCATCATGGAATAGGGATTATAAATTCTAATTCTATAGTATGAGACAATATATTCATGTAATCTAGGGGGAGAGATAGCTCAGTGGTTTGAGCATTGACCTGCTAAACGCAGGGTTGTGAGTTCAATTCTTGAGGGAGCCATTTAGGGATCTGGGGCAAAAATCTGTCTGGGGATTGGTCCTGCTTTGAGCAGGGATTTGGACTAGATTACCTTCTGAGGTCCCTTCCAAACCTAATATTCTACAGTCCTATGAAACTGAGAGAGTTATTTCATTTAAAAAAGAGGGGGAGGGATAGCTCAGTGGTTTGAGCATTGGCTTGCTAAACCCAAGGTTGTGAGTTCAATCCTTGAGGGGGCTGGACTCGGTGACCTTTCAGGGTCCCTTCCAGCTCTACAAGATAGGTATATCTCCATATTAATCTTTAAGAAGAGTTTTGTAAATGAGTTCCAGTAGTTCATGGATTACGGACCCAATCTTATGGGGTTCCAGGGGCTTCTGTATAGATTATTTAGATTAATCTTTCTATTTACCCAATGGGACTCAATGCTCAGTCTAGAAGATACCATCAGAGATGCTTAGTTTTGTAGTTCTCAAACTGTGGATTCGTGTCTCCAGAGATAACATGCTTGTTAACAGCAAAAATGTTTTTAAATAAATAATATATAGAGGTGAGAAATAACAGACCTCAACCCTGTTGTCGCTCTGCAAATTTGCATACACAGAGTCAATCCCTTACCTCTCTCTAAAAGTGCAAAGTTTCAAAAAGTTCAATGAATAGAACATTGTTGGGGGCGGAATAGATCTGGACAAGGAGGAGAAATCTGGAGATAAATGTGAGAAGGGAGGAACAGGCAGTAGAAACAAAAGTGAAACTTTTTGAGCAGTATATTCCAGAAGTCTTAAGGTTTTTCTGAATGTACCGGTTTGAGTTCTACCATACCATTCTCTCACTAGATGGGAAAACCTATAATGGCATCAGGCTGTAAAAGAGACCCAGTTTGGGTCTCATCTATCTCTTGAATTGTGAAGAATATGCATTAAGGTTATAACAACCAACAAGAAAGCACATTTATGTAGAAATCCATGATTAAATCAAGTCTTCCTGACTAGTGATTTAAATCATGATTTAAATCAATTTGATTTAACTCAAATCCACCCTGAGAGAATGTATCAATACTGTATTAAGTGTTTGAAATTACATCCAATACTTGTTTGTGTTTGTTTGGTAGAGGAAATAAGCTAGCTGGTTGTATGCTTAATTGTATTGGCTCTTTTCCTTAGAGAGAAAAGCAGAGACAGAGAACGTGAACGGGAGCGGGAAAGAGAACGAGAGAGAGAGCGGGAGAGAGAACGAGAGCGGGAAAGGGAAAGGGAGAGAGAACGGGAGCGGGAGAGAGAAAAGGACAAGAAAAGGGACCGAGAAGAGGATGAAGAGGACGCCTATGAACGCCGAAAGCTGGAAAGGAAACTACGTGAGAAGGAAGCTGCTTATCAAGAGGTAGTTTGGGAGTAGCTATGCTTTTCAAATTACTTGGAAAGTCACTTCTGATGTCAGTGACTTTTTAATTGTGTGTTTCTTGGTGGTTGTCTTACTGCACAACAGTCCACTTTTTTCCCAACCCCGTATCTAACCTTTTGGCACTGGATGACAGGATTCAAAACACAATGTTACACAAATTAAATCAGTCTGGAGGGAAATTTCTGGCCCATTTATTCCAATGGTTTAAAACTATAAGTAGCGAATTTGTATATCTTGACCTAATTATTTCTGAGTATGTGGAAACTGATTTTGTTTTTTAGTTGGTTTCTAATGCTCATGAGATTGGAGAGTATTTTGTATATTTTTATTGCAGCGTCTTAAAAACTGGGAAATCAGAGAACGGAAGAAAACAAGAGAATATGAAAAAGAATCTGAAAGGGAAGAAGAAAGACGAAGGGAAATGGTAAGATTCGCTATTTGCAATTGGATTCAAAAATTTTTTCCTGTCTGAATTAGAACTGAGGTAGATTCTGTAATTTTCTTCACATAAAGGGCTACTGTGAAATATCCTGTAACGTATTGTCCTGCTTACATCAACAGAACACATGGATTTTGAACACAATATCTTAAAGCTAACTAGCCACTTAAGTGTGATAGATGGCTTTTAAAATGTAAAGCAGAAGCATTAAGTAGGAGATCCTGGAAAAATAAATCTTGGTTGCCTGGCTCTAGCAGAAGCAAAATAGGGAGAGAGCAGGCAGCTGCAAAATACTATAGTTGTCTTACAGAGAATTGCAACTTCAGTATGAAATGTTACAACTGTGACCAACGCACCTGTCAAGTTTTCATTGTAAACGTAGTCTGTTTTCTGACATATGAAACGTTGGTCAGATGTAGTCTGCTGGATGTACTCATGTGGTATGCTTGGCATGTTCAGATTCTGCAGAATGAGGGTTTGTTTTTTTAAAGATTCTGTTCCTCTACCACGTTTTGGCTTGTGCATGAGCTCAATGCTGCAGCACATTGCAAAGGAATATTTAAATCTAAAATTATTCATTAGAATTATTTGTTGATTAAACTTTTGGTTTTATAAAATCTAAATTTCAAGACTAAATGGAACTAATAGTGCCCATTTAAACTGACACTTTCAAATCCATTAAAAAACTGGCTAATAAAGAGTTTATTTGAAGAACCCTATTGTGGTTTTCTTATTTAGGACACAAGAATATTGACCATATGAAAAAGCTTCAAGATGTTAGATAATGAAAACTTCAGTGCTTGACAGTGAGGGACATTTATCCTACCAGTCAGAGATGGACAAACATTAGTGAGTTGTCACACTATTATATGGGAGGAGGGGGATGATGACACTCCAGAAGCTCTCCATCTGCTGGCAGGGGCAATCTGTATCCAATAGCTTAAACAGGGATAGAATGAAACTGAATGTATTTTGTCTGAGAGGAAGGAGTAGAAAACCTTTACAGTAATGTTGATGTCACTACAGGCAAAAGAAGCCAAACGGCTAAAAGAATTTTTAGAAGATTATGATGATGACAGAGATGATCCAAAATATTACAGGTACGTTTGAGTAAGCAACCAAGCGGGAAAATCTAATCCTCATTAACTAGCTGCTTAATAAAATTGTCATGGTTACTGGTAGAAAATAAGAGGCATGAGTGCACAGGGAACTTGGCACTCAAATACTGTGGTGATAGGGATCATTAAGTAGCTAGATTACCTCATGGAGTCAGTACATTCGAAATCTGAGGGAACTGGGTAACACTTTACTGCTACTCACTGATTCAAGGAGCATCCTCTCCTTCCCACTCTAACAGAGATGAGAGTACTGCTTTAGGGTGAGGCAGAACATCAGATCAGAGTAGTCCCAAAACTGTGGGTAAGGGAGGGAAGAGTGGACTTCTATATAAACTTATTTCTCTGCTCTTTATACTGGGGCTGTAAATTATATTCAGAAAAATTTTGTTAAATCAGGGTGGTGAGGATCCTTCTTATGGGAATACCCAAAAAAATTAACTTAAACTGATGAATTAAAATGAGGAGGAGTTCTTATCAAGTACAGGTTTACTCAGGTCTATAAAACACTTACTATTTTCCTAGCTTTATAAATGATCCCACTCTGACTATAATTTTTTCATTCAGGATTCCAGAAAGAGCACTTGTCTCTCTGCATGTCTCATTATCTGCTGAGCATGATGATGCTGATTCTTTGGAGTTGTGTATAGAATGAGAGTTGACATTTTAGCATCTCCCATCATGAGACTAGAGGGTTCAAGGTGCACTTATGCATCTTGTGGTTTTACTTAACGAAAAAATGAATGGAAGCAGTTACGTGTCTGAGAAGGCTTTCATTAGATTG
The DNA here is from genome assembly GCF_003597395.2 of Chelonoidis abingdonii. Classification (NCBI taxonomy): domain Eukaryota; kingdom Metazoa; phylum Chordata; order Testudines; family Testudinidae; genus Chelonoidis; species Chelonoidis abingdonii. Next base: position 87,243,966 of record NC_133772.1, read on the forward strand.
TTCTTAACTTTAAGCACAAAGTTTGTATCTTCTTCAGGGGTAGTGCTCTTCAAAAGAGATTGCGAGATAGGGAGAAAGAGATGGAAGGAGATGAACGAGATAGGAAGAGGGAGAAAGAAGAGTTGGAAGAAATCAGGCAGCGTCTTCTGGCAGAAGGACATCCAGATCCAGATGCAGAACTCCAGAGGGTAAGCAACAACTGGTCTGAGAAAGGAAAATGCATAAATCTTTGTAGTATTAGGCAAAGTTAAATGTCGAGTACACATTTAATAAAGTGGAGGTTTGTAGTTGATCCGGTGGTAATATATGCTTTGTTCGTCCAAATGTAGATATAGAAAGCTTTTTTGGTTTCCAGTCTTTATGTAAGTATCATAAAATTGTTAATCTGGATTATTTTTTTTAAAAATCCAGATAAAATGGAGTTTAAAAAATGATTTGGATTTACCAGGATTATCCGATTATGAAGACAGTAGTAGGGTTTGTGTATATTTTAGTCCTTAGTAACAGATTATGCAGTGGACACTTCATGGGGTAGAGGGCAGGACATTTAAGTAGGTCCTTTCTCAGAATCTTCCCAAATAGGACAATTTTGGTTTTGAGAGGTTTTTACGTTTGCTAATTGGCTGTTTGTTTGCAGATGGAACAAGAGGCCGAAAGGCGCCGACAGCCACAAATCAAACAGGAGCCAGAATCTGAGGAAGAAGAGGAGGAAAAGCCAGAAAAAGAGGAAAAAAGGGAAGAACCAGAGGAAGAGGAGGAGGAACCGGAACAAAAGCCTTGCCTTAAACCAACCCTACGACCCATCAGCTCTGCCCCATCTGTTTCATCTGCTAGTGGCAATGCAACCCCTAACACCCCTGGTGATGAATCTCCCTGTGGCATCATCATCCCTCATGAAAACTCACCTGATCAGCAACAGCCAGAGGAGCATAGGCCTAAAATAGGACTTAGCCTCAAATTGGGCAAGTTGGCATTTCATTTCAATTTTCCTTGAGAGTTTGTAGAGAGAAGAAACACAGGAAGTTGGAAAGCAATTCAATTTTCCAAATTATATTGTTGATTTTGGAGCAAAACTGAGCAACCTGATATGCTAAATTGCCAGTAACTAGGATGTTCTTCCTGTTCAAAGATATCTTAATATATTAGCTGATTTGTCTAAAATCTGGGAAGAAGAAAACAGGTTTGGCATGCTAAGTGAGTGGTTTCCTAAAGAATGCTCTACTAATGAGCTGTGATTAATACTTTGGACTTAAGATGTCTTTTGTTAGAAGACCTGTAAGCATTAGACGGAAAACCCATTGAAATCTGTCCATTGACATCAGTAGGCTCTGGCCAGAAGTGCTTTACAAACATTTATTCATAATACCCTTTTCAAAGACCAGCAAAATAAGGGATAGAGAGGCTGACTTTCCCAGAGTAGCACACTAAACTGGTGACAGAATCCAGACTAGAACAAGAGTCTTGACTCCCATTTCCTTTCCTCTGAGCACTGGAGAACAATTTTACATCCCCTATTCCTTATTTAGGGGTGTGAATTTTACTGTGAAGACAAACAAAACTACCTTCAGTTGCAAATTTACAAATATTTTATTCTCTCCTGCCTTTCTTTGTAGGTGCCTGCAATAGTCCAAGCCAGCCCAATGCTGTGAAGAGGAAGAAGCTCCCCGTGGACAGTGTATTCAATAAATTTGAAGATGAAGACAGTGATGATGTGCCCCGGAAAAGGAAATTGGTCCCCTTGGATTATGGTGAAGAAGATAAAGGCTCCTCCAAGGGCAATGTCAATACGGAAGAAAAGCGCAAACATATTAAAAGTCTTATTGAGAAAATTCCCACAGCCAAACCAGAGCTCTTTGCTTATCCTCTTGATTGGTCTATTGTGGATTCAGTGAGTAACTGTTTCTTTAATTTAAAAAAAAAAATAAAGCTAATGTTAATCGGAAAGCATAATCTGCCAAGTGATGCACCATGGTATTCACTAAAAAGACAAAACATTTGTCACCATGAGTCACATCAATAGCTCTGACTCAAATCAAACATGACAGTTGATGCTGTACTTCCTGTCCACAGATAGCATCTACTCTGCATCATGTCATGCCTACTTAGATTAGCTCCTGGGCCTCTCCCTAGTTGATGATACAAATTTATATAATGGGTTTTATGATAGGACCAAAAGTCCACTAGAAACTTATTGTAGACCATAAGACTTGATTTAAACCATAGGTGAGAATTAGGGACATTTAATTTACTGTGTCACCAGGTTCCTGAGGAATAGCTTTCAATTTCTAACAAGTTCTGTTAGGTAGTATAACTCTTGCAGAAAATTGGTCTGCATTTGTGTTGGGTGGGTGTAAACTGAATTAAAAGTTTGATCTGACATATAATGTTGGATCTTTCACTAGTTATTTGTGTGTTAGATCCTCTGCATCACTGTTAGTAGCTCGCTTCTGGGTAGTACTGATGGGCAGTAAGGATGATGGTAATAGTCTGACATAAATGGTGTTCTCTTTCCTTTTCAGACATTAATGGAACGTCGAATTAGACCATGGATCAACAAGAAAATAATAGAATATATTGGTGAAGAAGAAGCCACACTAGTTGATTTTGTTTGTTCAAAGGTTAATATAATTTTCCTCTGAATAACTTTCGAAACATCTGGGTTTTGTTTCCAGTTTAAAAAGACAATGGCTGGAGAATAACCATTTGAAGATACTACCAGTTTGTAATGTTGACCAGCAGCAGGCAGTCAAGACCGATCTAATGCATGTACCCAATTACAAGACAGCTCCTTTTAATACATACATACTCACATTATGCATATACCCAATTCTCTCTGCAGTCTGCTGCACACTTAACTGGATTTTTGTAGAGAGACGCTCCAGGTCAGCAGATGAGATTTTGCAGAAACTTCAGATGAATTAAAAAAGAGATTTTTATATAATTTAAATAGGAAAGTGAATAATAATCAGTATATTATCCCTATTCACTTTCATATTTAATTCAGTTTATTTTACCTTGCCCCGTAGGTCTTAATTTTTAGTATTTATTGAAAATCCATACCTGTTAGAAGCTCTCGGAGGGAAGCAGGAGATTTTGCTTTTCAGGTTCAGAAGAGTTAGACTTTTGGCTCCTGAAAAATGTGGGATACACTTTGTGTGTGGAATAAGCATGTTAAGTGGATATAAAATGATTATATTTGAAATATTTGACTATGGTGATACTGACATTTGCCTCGTTAGATTTCAAATTTAATAGATAATTGAAATGAATGTGGCAGTTGATACTTGTCACAGCTTTGGAACAGGCTGTTTGCGTATTCAGGCAGAGACCACTGGTCTGATTTTACATTTGCTTCACTTTTTTAAAAAGGTTTCTTCACAGCCATAGGGCTAGAAACATTTATTTTATTTTTTAAAATAAAAGGCTGACTTTTGGAGCACAATTCTGATAGGAGGTATTAATTTTAGCAAAGTTTTCATTTATTTGTTTAAACTTTATTAAATTTTATATATAATGCCACCCTCTCCTGGAAAAGGACTTTGAGCGCTGAAAAACAATTTCAAATATGTTAAAATAAATACTACCCATTCAAATCTCTAACAAATAAAACAAAGGGAGGATGATTGATACCCACCCACTCACTATTCTCCTCTATCCTCTCCCAATAGCAGATCCAGGTTGGAGGAGGGGAAGTTCCTTCACCCTCACTCCCTAAATTAGCACAGCCAGGCTGGAAGTGTAGGAGCAGTTAGTTAAGTGAGTCCCTTGTGGCTTCTTGGAGCTAGGCAATGCTGGTGTTTATCCCACACATTGACCTTGATACTAACACTCCTGTGAAAGTAGATGCAGTCTTTAAGGATTCTTAATAACTTGCTGAGGCAAAACAGTGGGTTGCTTGCTATAGCAATTTCAAATTTAGGCTTATTTTTCGGAGATCTTTAATATAAGTGCAGTTCTTAGGTTCTCAGTTTGTAGACTGAAAACCATTTATTTGTTTCAGGTTATGGCTCATAGTTCGCCGCAAAGCATATTGGATGATGTTGCCATGGTAAGCTGAAATTGAATATCAATTATCTTCTATTTTTTCCCCCCTCATGTTTCCCCCTGGCCCACTGATACCTCTCAATTCAATGGATTGGTTTTGTTGCCTCATATACATTACGTAGAAGCTAATAATTACAGACTCAGAATTTCTACCTTTGAATTTTGTTGAATCTCTGTCAATATTCATCTGTTATGGACCCTTTCTCTGCAGCAGTTTGGGTATAGCAATTGACTGCAGACTTAGGATGAAGCACAGGTACATACATTATGATAGCATTCTGCAGTCACTGATGATGGACTTTCTTAATTAGGATAGTATAGTATGTTTAATGTACATCCATTTCCAGTTTTCTTCTGAACATTTCCAAAATAGTCATTTTCTAGATTTTTACGTATGTCAAATCAGTCCACTTACAAGTGGACTGGCTCCACAACCTTCCCTTTATGATTTGACTTGTAAAATCTAAAACTGCAAATTTCTTCAGTAAAACTGGAGAGAAGGGTTTTTGTTCCTTTGGTGAAAAAAGTATCTTGTCAAGAATGCACAAGTCAACTCCTTCCTCCTGAAGAAAGCACCTAGGCAGTTCATATTTGTTTGTTAAACTAATAACAGTATTGATGCTAGGCAAAATTCATACTGTTCGTATTTAGATTGTGATAGAACCCAAAATGTGCTAGGCACTTTCAAAATATAGAGGAATACAGTTTCTACCTGTGTAGATTCTAGATGGGAAAGCTGTGTTGAGAAACAGATACAGCATACAAGCAAAGTAATCATTGGGGGAGGGGACATGTCACATCTTCAGTTGCATATGAGTTTGGGGGTTTTAAGTTACACATGAAATTTCTCATCCCTAACCTCCTCCTACCGTTCAGCTTCATTACAGAGATGGGAGAGGCAAATGCAATTGCAAGCTTCAGTTTGTGTTGTGACGCTATGCCCTCCCAACATTGTCTTCCCCCTCCACATAAATAACAATTAATTCATAAGATAGATAAAGGGAAAAGATAAATAGATGACTTAGCTAGTTTCTTGTAGGTGTTGCAGAAGAAGTGGTTCTTCAGAAGGGATTTAAAGGAGAGGGTGGTGGCCATGGGAATCAGCTCAGGAAGGGCATCTTACGGAAGGATAGGGAGCAGCATGGAAGAAATTGAGGCACTTGAAGGAGCACACAAACGACATCAAGGTGGCACAATGGGGCAACAAATGCATGGGAGAATAAGAAGGCAGGGACAGAGTTAGATAGAGAATGATTGTGAGAAACTTGGTGTGTGATGTGGTGAAACAGATCCATTGGAAGAATCCAAAGAAGCAGTAGGGAGGTCAGATTCTGACCTTACTGCTTGAGTTTTGTTCACATTAAAAGGGGGCAGATTGGATGTGGGGGAGACCAGAACACAGGTGGCTGTAGCTCTTAGGTTGAGACTAATGGCTTACACAGAGAAGAAAGCTTGGGTTTTGGATATATTGTGTAGGAAAAAGGAAGAGTTGGCAGTGACCTCCAGATTGCAGATCTCTGTGTTAGGGAGGATAGCAGCATGGTCTCTTGTGCTGGAGAATAGGATAAAAGGATAACACTGCTTTGTAATTCAGCCTGTTGGATCATTGTCATGCAGTCATGTTTCTGAAACTTAAAATTGCTCGGTTGCTATTCTGTAAAACAGCTGTTTATGGTGGAAGGAGCAGTTGAGGACCATGATGCATGGATATTTAATAGTGATAGAACAGAGTGTGAAAGAAAGGTGCCAAGATGAACTATCTGCTTGTATAGCAGTTGTTCTTAAACTTGTGGTACTGGTGACCCCGTTCACATAGCAAGCCACTGAGTGCGACCCCCTCCTTATAAATTAAAAACAGTTTTTTATATATTTAACACTATTATAAATGTTGGAGGCAAAGCGGGGTTTGGGATGGAGACTGACAGCTTGCGAACCCCCATGCAATAACCTCATGACCCCCTCAGGGGTCCCGACCCCCAGTTTGAGAGCTCCTGTTGTATAGCTTGCGGAGATAACCCTTAGCCACAAAATTTGGATCCAGATTCCAACATTCCCAAATTTCAGAGGGAGGCTCAGAAAAAAAGATTTTGGTTTGGCCCATCCTAAAGATATACGAGTCAGTCACATAATTTAGATATGGATCAGAACTCTTGACACTTCCACTCCCATCCTCCTGAACTTTAGGATTCAGATCCAGAGTTTCAGTTGGCCCTATCCCTAATTTGTGAATAAAATATGGTCTTCCCTAGGAGACTAAATGTAGCATTGATTAATTGGAGTTATAATAAAAATAAGTACATATGACATGAAGTCAACTTAATGAAATAAGATAGATACCTTGGGTTCACTTCACTTTCAAACTAAAATATGTAAAGTGATTGCAATCTGCTCACGCAAATCAGAGGACCCTAGCCATACTTGTTAAACTTTATATAATGCCTTACTGAAAAATTCAAAAGCTTTTTAGTTTTGTGTACTAAGATCATATTACCCACCACTTGACAATAATACATAAACTTTTTCCAGGAACAACTTAATATTGCTGTTTAATAATGGAAAATAACTTTATAACTCGATTTATTTTGCTCCCCAGATGTTTCTTTCCTATAAACCCTACCAAAGTAATAAGTCTGTCTGCTAAGTTTAACTGTAGTGTCACTAACTGGAAACCCACCATAACCTAATATATCTTTTTCCCCCACCTGTAGGTACTAGATGAAGAAGCAGAAGTTTTTATAGTCAAAATGTGGAGGCTATTGATATACGAAACAGAAGCCAAGAAAATCGGTCTAGTGAAGTAAAGCACTCTCCTTGCTTTTAGGGTTCCATTTGTTTTTTGTTTTTCTTTTCCATCATTCAAGAACTTTGAATTTTCTCTGTCCTCGGAGACACTTGTGAGACCTGTATTTTTTTTTTATGTAGAAAATGTGAAAAAAAAGTGTCCTCTGCTCTGTTGAGGCCACTCTGCCCCCCTTTGGTTATGGTTATATGAATCCTGCATTGCTTCTCTTTTTATAGTTCACCAGGTACAATTACTGGTATGTTTTATAAGATGCAGCTACTGTACAAGTCTCTGGTGATTTTGTTCGGCAAATCTGTTCCTTGTAAATATTAAAAAGACTCCATTGTTTTGCAAAACATTTGCACTTAATGTGGAACTATATCATACAGACCAAGAGAATTGATTTTACTGAAAGTATATCATCCTCGTCTCTCTCTTCCTCCCTCCCTTTTTATTTAAAGAATGATCATAATAGAATTGAAATTAGAATTGTAAAAATAGAATAAGTGGTGCAGCGACTTTCTTGGCTTTCACAGTATGTGTGTGAGCGTGCCTGCGACTGTTGATTTGTCCCCCTCATCTGACCTAGGGAAAGGAGTGGCCTTAAGCTTTTCATTGTATGTGAACGTGTAGGAAAAATGGTGGTGTTTTGCCAATTTAGAATTCCTTGTGAAACTGGCCAGATTCCTCCTGCAGATGCTCAACATTCTCATAAAGGGAGTGCAGATTGCAGGATGCTTCTTATTCTTTGTTAGTTATGATGAGGAGATGACTTCAGTGAGCACTATTTAATGCTTTTTTTACCTCATCTGTCTTGTGCACAATTATTTCATTTTAGCCCTTCTCTGCTAGCCCTTCCTACCTCCAAAAATAATCTGACTGATTTTTAAGAAATTACTTTTAAAACACCTTTTTTAGAATTTAGAAGAGAAATTAATATGCCAGTTTAGGACATTTTGGGAAAGAAAAGGTTGAAGGATATAATTAACTATAGCAGTTTATGAAACTAAATCATACGTTTTCAAACAATGTAGAAGTCTGTTTTTATGCGTACTATCAAACCAGCCCTGGTTTTGTTTTCCTTCATTTTTTGTACTGTAAGCAGGCTGTATTGTCATTGAAAGTGGGTGATATTTTCCTGCCTTGTCTATATAGGATTTTTATAAACAAACTGATGCAGTATAAATGATGAGATGTACTGTACACTGCATTTTTTATCTCATACCCAGGTGGAAATGCACTGATGATGTGCGATGAGCCGTCTTGATTGCAGGATGAACGTTTTCCAGGGAGCAAAACGATCTCAAACATTTTTTTTAATTTTTAAACAATTCTTATTAGCAAACAAATTAAGTACAGCTGTTCAAGTATCTGTGTAACTGTATTTAACTGAAGGATACAGGTTGACCTGTTTAGAAAGCATAACTGTGACCTTGAGTTATTAGATTTCTTGCATCCTAAGAGGACATTTGAAAACACTGTTCTTAACAAATGGGATCGTGTAAAGGTTCTGCCATGTAAATATTTCAAATATTAAAAATGTATATATTTGATTTGGGGGCTCAAATTCTTTTGGAGTTTCATGTAGCTTGCCATTTTATTGAACATATCTATTCCAGGTCAGGAACCAGAACAAATGTCTGCAGAGGCTTTTTTCCTCTTCTATGTGGACTTAACGGAAGCGTGCAGATGTGGTCCTAACTTGCCCTTTTTTATCCCTTTGAGTTTGTATGCTTAAAGTGTGCTTTTCTTTATTTGGGTTGAGATCTAATATTGTTTTATGTTATGGTTTAGTTTGGGTTCGGTTTTTTGCACACACCCATACACACTCAACCTCATCCATGCTAGCTTTTGCTCAACGTGTATGACTGCCACTTGGTATTACCTGAGTGGCACCCTTTTCCCCTCCTCCACCACCTTCTTTGGTGGCTCTTCCAGATGCTGATGAAATTTGAAGTTATGAACTTCAGGGTGGGAGTGAAGAGAGAAGGGGGAGCTGGTTGAACCTAAAAATTCAAGGCCTTATTTGTTCCCTCTAATACAATCTTCCCATCTCTGTCCCTAACGGTACTGTAGTAGAGCAAGCTGAACTGATCTTTAATGCCAAGCAAATGTCACTGAGACACAAACTGCCCTCCATGCTTGGTATTTTGCTCAACACCCCAACAGGTTATGAAACTGAAGCTAGATCTTTGCTTAGCAGAACACTCAGCCAGTAGGGTTGTTCTACATAACTGCCTATTAAATTATGTAAATGGATTTGATAATGCTTGTGCACTTGCTTCCTAGAGAAACTGAGTTGAATGGAGGTCTGGGTGGACAAGATTTTGTTAAAATTTAAATTGGAATATTAAGCAAATATGGATTAGTTCGATAAATAGTATTCAGACGTGTGTAAATTATTGTATTAGTGATTTATTTGGAAACTGGGTTTAAGGAAGTTGAGAATTTGTCACTCATTTATGTTTGGTAGTAGTGAGTGCACAAGATCAGGTATCTGCAGGTTCATAACCGATTTTTTTTTTCCCCTTCAAAATGCAACACTGACTATAAAGTTTTCATACTAGTGTTGCCTGTTTCTTGTTGACCATGTTACTTAACAGTTATTAGTGTGGTTTACCATTGAGACTGGTTTTACTGAGCTGTTTTTCACCCACTTAGAAGAGGATGATTCTAGTTTTTGTGAATATACAAAGATCAATATCCTCTAGGATGTTCTCTGGATATGGGTGTGTTGTGTTTATGGATTTAAGTCTTTTCCCCTTGGATTTCTGTAAAAATATTTATTAAAACAATCAGTTAGTGTTTGAAAACTTATATTTCTGATGTTTCTAGGCTTTTTAAATCTCTCAAAGCATTAAATGGAATTGACATTAGTATATAGAAAAGGAAGAAATTTACTATTTGCTGGAATGGATTTCAGAATAAAGTAATCCGTAAGAGCGCTGCACAATTCTTAATACAGAATGTCTCTTCCTTAAGTGTTTTTTTCCTTCAACACACAGGAACAGCATTATTTCAAAATGCAGTTACAGAAGAGTTGCTACAGTTGATTGTGTAAACTATTTTGAGAGACAAGGTGGGTGAGGTAATATCTTTTATTGGACCGACTTCTGTTGGTGAGAGAGACAAGCTTTCAAGCTTACTCAGAGCTCTTCTTCACCTCGCCCACCTTCTCTCTCAAATATCTTGACCAACATAGCTACAGTGCGTAAACTGTTTTGATGGATATTTGACATTCTCTGACCATTCTAAATTATTTTATTCTCTGAACATGTGGAAACTTGGGCTGGTTGAATATATACTATTGACATGTTAGTACAGTGAGAAAGTGGATTAACTATATATTGGTCATGAGATCTTTTGGTTAACTGTCCTATAAACTTTGATGGAAATTTGATGTGGTGTGCTATAGCACCACATCAAGTACTTTTGTTCTTATCATGGGATACATTTCACTATGGTATGAATTAAACGAAAAATATTTATCTGTGTTATGGAAGCAATAAGGGGCCCTAGTCATGGATCAGTGCCCCATTGTGTAGGGCACTACAATTTAACTTCTCTGGTTGGTTGGTTTTTGTTTTTTTTTAAAAAAGGCCATACAGATGCTCTGACTATCCTGAGACTAACCCAGCAGCATTAATACCAATATACATATATAGCACAATTTTCCTTGACATATCATGTTCATATTGCCGCTGACGAGTGTTGTACCACCTGGTGGCACCTAACAGTAGAACCTTCTTCAACTGTAGTGCCTATTAGAGCGCACATATGCCTTCTCCTACCCCTTCCCTTGGCATTTCTGAGGGGGAGGCTATATAAGGGGGCACTGCGCCCTATACCATCTCAGTTCCTTCCACTGCTGCACCAGACAGAAGTTCTTAATATAGTTTTTAGTATTAAGGTAGTTTTTAAGTATAGATAGATAGGACACTGCCAAATTCACAGCCATGAAAAATGTGTCATGGACCATGAAAGCTGGTCTTTTGTGTGCTTTTACTTTATACTATACAGATTTCATGAGGGAGACCAGCGTTTCTCAAATTGGGGGCCCTGACCCAAAAGGAAGTTTGCAGGGGGTTGCAAGGTTATTTTAGGGGGGATCACAGTATTACCACCCTTACTGAGCTGGGCAGCTGGAAAGCAGTGGCTGTTGGCTGGGTGCCCAGCTTTAAAGACAGTGCCAGACTAGCAGCAGCACAGGAGTAGGGGTGGCAAGATGCCATGCCTTCTCATCTTTACTTCTGCACTGCTGCCTGGAGAGCTGGGCGGGTAGAGTGGTAGCTGCTGACTCAGGGCCCAGCTCTGAAGGCAGTAGCATGGAAGTAAGGGTGGCAATACCGTACCATGTCATCCTTACTTCTGTGCTACTGTGGGCAGCAGTTCAGCCTTCAAAGCTGCGCTCCCGGCCAGCAGCCGTCGCTCTCTAGCTCTGAAGTCAGTGTCTCAACGGCAATACAGAAATAAGGGTAGCAGTACCGCAACCCCCTCTACAATAACCTTGCAATCTTCCCCCCCACACACACACACCCCCCTTTTTGAGTTAGAACCCCTACAATTACAACACCATGAAATTTATGATTTTTAAAATCCTATGACCATGAAATTGACCAAAATGGACCATGAATTTGGTAGGGCCCTATAGACAGTACATACGGTTGGGTCCATGTGAGGGTGGAGCAGCAGCAGCAGCAGCTGGGGCTTCATGAGATATGCTTCATTTCCAGCTGCCTTCCTGGCACTGGATGAACTCATTAGGTGTCCAGGAGAAAGCTACTCTCCTTTTGGGTGTTCTGCTTACCAGATTTTCGCATGCAGGGACTGGCGGAACAGACTAAAAACTGCTGTTTTAAGAAGCTCTTGCTGCTTACGCTATCTTGTTCTGAAGATTCATGGGATCCAAAGACCAAGAGCCCTGTTTCAGCTCTGGTTACTTCCATATGTAAGTCTAACTTGTGTAAGGGTTCCAAGTTGTTGAGATCTTTGTCAGTGCTGGCTCTTGATCCTTTGATTAAAGCTGTCAAGGCTTCGAAGGCACTGTTGGTAGAAAAGAACTGACTGCCTGCTAAGAAACCTAGAGCCATTTTGGTTCCAACTGTATTGGTTCTGAAAAAGTTGAAGGTGAAGGTGGCAAGTGTTAGTAGTGCCAGATCTTATATGATCAACTTACTGGATCCACCCAGTTCTGACATAACCTCTGTGCTGCAGATTTTGAAACCTAAATCAGTTCTGGGTTCCACTTTAAAGTCCAGAGTTGTGGACTTGAGTATTTCTCTGGTCTGATACTCTCCAGGCTTATGGCACCAGTTCCATCCTCCACTCCTGTTCCAGGACTATCCTACGATCCAAAGAGGATGTTAACAGTGGTGACAGATGTGCACCTTCTTGTGTCTGTGTTCCTTGGATCTGACTGACAGGAAATTGTTGATGAAGAAAAAACAATCTGCTTCTTCACTTGAAAAGAGACTAAATTTCCTCTGCTTTTCTCCTTTCTCCAGATCCATCTATGCCCCCATTTCCTAAGACTCCTATGAGATCTCTAGGGAGATCTTTCTTACCTTTTATCTCTCTTCACTATATTGTTCCATTGCTGTCTCTGGTACAGTTCATAACGGATCTGAGGTTGGATCCTACTTAAGAGGAGGACAGAGGAATAATTTAAGAAACCTGATTCATCCTGGGGTATGCCCCCTGATCCTTTTGCTCCTCTTGTGTGTGTTTCTGCATCCCAGCTACTAGAGAGATTGGCAACTGTGGTATTCATGGCTCTGTTGAGCTCAACCACAAGAATTTTTGGATTATCCTCCTTATGGATAGAGAGATGCCTGTGTTTCATCTGATAAGGATCCAGTTAACAGTCCTCAGATCTAGTTCCTCTGGACCCATTGGCAGCTTAGACAGTTGTACCTAATATGCTCTCTGAAGAAGAGGATAAGGAGACAGCTCCCTTTTTTGAGCAGGAACAAATAGATATTGATTTTGAACCTGATTTGTCACCTGATGAGCATGTGAGTGCAGCTTCTGCTTTCTCTCATTCTGAGGTTGCTCAAAAGTTCCATTGTGGCTGTGGAGGAAACCACTCATTGAGTTTGACGTTCTTGGTGCTATTTTGGTAGGACAGATTATGGGAAAGCATGCCCTCAGAGCATCTTTTGATGTTTCAGACTCTTTCACCAGAGCACTTGCATCCACAGTTAACTTGAGTAGGCATGCTTAACTCCGTTTGTTTTCTCTAGCTGCAAACACTACATTTAAGGTTTCAGAGCGGTAGCCGTGTTAGTCTGTATCAGCAAAAACAACGAGGAGTACTTGTGGCACCTTTATAAACTAAAATTTATTTGGGCATAAGGTTTTGTGGGCTAAAAAGTGGGTTTTAGCCCATGAAAGCTTATACCCCAATAAACGTGTTAGTCTATAAGGTGCCACAAGTACTCCTTGTTGTTTTTACTACAATTAAGATGAAAGATCATCCCCTTTGAAAGGCAGATATTTTCAGCAATCAGACTTACAAATTGTTGGAGAAATTAAAGGAAATTAGATCCACTGCTCATTCTCTGGGTCTTTAGCCCTGGCTCAGAAAGGACTGTCCTTTTTTGATATTAGAGCAATATTACCCTCAATTGTCTGTTTTATTTTTCCTCAAATCTGAGATGTCAGCAACAGCAACCCCCAGCATTTCAAACCCAGCATAAAAATAGGTCTTTCAGATCCAGATCTAAGATGAAACATCTGTTCCTTTTTCTTTGCCTTCATTGAACACCAGGCCTCAGATTTGATGTGAGAACTGTGGACCAATCAGTGAGCATCTGTCCTTTTTTAATGTAATGCTAGCTCTATTCATCAACAAATGGAGGCTGATTATATCCAACTTACAGGCACTATGTCATTCAGTTTGAAAGACTGTCACCTTTCAGTTCCCCCACCCTGCTCTTTTCAGGGAACCCTGCCATGAGGCTATTCTACTTACAGAACTACACAAGCTGCTCCAGGTAGGAGTAGTCAAGGTGGTTCCCAAATATCGCTGAGGTCAGAGGTTCTGTTCAAGATACTTCCTGGTACAGGAAAAAAAAGGTTGTGTATATCTGTACAATTTTCTTAAAACTAAAATTGGACAGATGCATCTGGAAGTTCCAATTTTGTATGTTAACCCTGGCCTCTATAACTCTTGTTTGCATCTATGGATTGGTTTGCCACACCACACTCTATTTTAAAGGATGCTTACTTTCATATCTCTACCTGACATAGTCATTGAAATTACCTGCATTTCATGGTGGTGGGATGCAATTTCCAGTACAAGGTGCTTGTGTTTGGCATGTCCACTGGGACCATAGTGCCAAGTATTTTTTTCCCCCAAAGTGCCTTTCTGTGGTAACAGCAGACATGAGAAAACGGGGTATTTTTGTTTACCCATATTATAGGTCACCAAAAGCTGCTGCAAGCAAGGATCTGTCACTTCACATCATGTTAACTGTGTCCCTCTTTTCAGCTCTGGGTCTGCTTCTAAATGTCAAAAAAAAATAAAATCTCTGTCCAACTCAGAGAATTCTTCTTACAGGTTCTATAAATAGGCTCTCAATAGCAGGGAAAGCTTTTCTTCCAGAGGACAGATTTCTAAAGTAGAGCAAGTGGTTTTGCTAATTTGAGCCTGTCAATCCTGAAGTTATCCTCTTCCTGGATCTCTTGGGTTTGATGGCAGCTACCACTTAAGTAACTCCATTTGCTCATCTCAGAATGAGACTGATGTAGCATTGGATGTCTCAAATCTACATACCTACCTGGACAGTCTTTAAAATGTCTTGTCACCATGGTTCAGGATGTTCTGAATTCGCCACGGTGGTAAACGGAGAGACCAGAGGTAACCTGTTCAGTCCCACTTCACCATTGGTCATTATAACATCAGATGCATTAAATAGTGGATGGGGGGCACATTAATGTCAATTTACAATCTGAGATCATTGTGTTTCTCAAGAACAGATCTTGCAATAGATGTATTTGAAATTAAGAGCCATTCATTTGCCCCTCATACCTTTCCTTTTTATAAAAGGAAAGGTTGTTCAGTTAGTGACGGACAATTAAATCGCTCTATTTTACATGAACAAAAAAGGGGGTCTTCTTTCCTGTTATATGCGAAAGTGGTCAGATTATGGGATGGGTGCATTCTTCATGAGATCTATCCAGTGGCCCTGCATTTAGCAGAGGAAAGCAATGTGCTTAGCAGATTCTCTCAGCAGAGAGAGTTCTCCGATTCACAGGTGATCCTTGAAGGATCAAGTAGCATAAGACATTCTCCTGTTGGGTCTGGTTTGATGTAGATCTGTTTGATACAAGGATCAACAAAAAGTGTCCTCGCTTCTGTTCAAGAATGGGGAGGGACAGTCAGTCCATCTCGGATGTCTTCCATCTATACTGAGGAAGGGGTCTTTTGTATGTTCCCTCCACTCCTTCCATTATTTCAGAAAGTGCTGAAAATTAATCAAGGCAAAAATTATATTGATTGCTCCAGTGGTATACAGACTTGCTTAGGTGTCAGTCTTCATATGCGTCTGTCTCCAGATCTCTTGTCACAGGAACAAGGCAGGATAGTTCATCTCAATCCTTAGTCTCTCTTAATCTGACTGCTTGGGCTATCAGACTTTGACTAGTCTTGAATAGTTATGATCCACATTAGAACCGAATATACGACTTAATTATAGAAAACTGTCTACTAAAAAGTGTTACCATTTAAAATGTCTAGATTTGTTGCTTACATGCAGGTAAAACCTGATTCTGCAGTTTCAGCTTCCATACCACGTACTTTGAAACATTTTATGTACTTAAAATCTGAAAGGTCATATTCTTCAGAAGTTTACCTGGCAGCTATTTCAGCTTATCATATTCTGGCTGATGGTAGATCTCTTTCTACCATTGTTTAGATAACCCATTTGTAAACTTTCTAACTTTCAACATGTATCCTCCTTTAAGGGATTCAGTCTCTTAATCTGACTTTTGTCTATGCTTATGAGGCTACCTTTTGAGCTTCTGGTGGAATATTCCTTATTTGTCTATTAAAGTGATCTCCACTATTGCTACAACGTGAGGGTGTGCAATTCATTCACCCTTCTGATTGATGTCTGACTTGCCATTTACAAATTTTCATAAAGATGAGGTGGTTCTGAGACCTGCTCCCAGGCTTTTACCAAAAATATTATCTGAGTTTCATATCAATCAGAAAATAAATTTACCTTTTTTTCCCCCAAAACCTCATGCTAATAAAGTGGAATCTGCATTACATACTTTAGTTGCTAGAACAAGTCTTTATTAAAATTGAAATCGGAGATTTTGGAGTTCATCTAGGGTCTTTTTCTTAAGAAAAATAAGGCTTAGAATGTGTCTGCTCAGACTACTTCAAGATGGATTCTATTTAGTCTTACAAATTAGCAGAAATTCTGTGCCTGCTGTTGTATGGTCTTGTTCTATTAGGGCTGTAGCAGCATCTTTTGCTTGTTTTAAATGAGATTCTATTCAGTAAATTTGCAAGGCTGATACCTGGAAATAAGTGCACATATTGACTAAACCTGGGTAGTCAGTAGGTGGACTGCGGGTCAAATCCAGACAAACAGATGCTTTTGAATAGACTGCAAAATCATTTTATTTACTTATCGTTCTTGTTGTTGCGATGTAAAAAAAATGTTTCTCTGGAGTCTGGACCTTGACTATACCTTGACAAAAAATAGACTACCCCTGGACTAAACATTTTAGTCTAGCTTGAAGAGAACATGCCAACTTTGGCAGAACTGTCCTTCAATTATTTAACTAGGACTCTGTTCTCACCTCCTTGGTTTTCAGGACTGCTTGTCAAACTACCCATAAGTGGGAATATGCGGAGCCCTCAAAGAAGAAATGAAGGCTGATTCCTTGTAACCGGAGTTCTTCAAGATGCCTCTGCATATTCACACTTCTTGTCCACGTTCCCCTCTTTTTCAAAGTCTAATGGTCTTTCTCGGTTGGTGGTGGAAGGAACTGAGGTGGTAGACAGCACAGTGTCTCCTTATATAGCCATGCCCTGGGAATGTTTGGAAATGATGATGAGGAGAAGGCAGTGCACATGTGTTCTAAGGGGCACTGCTTGGAGGAGGTTCTACTGTTAGGTACCACCAGACAATGTTACATCCATAGGTATAAATATGTAGAGTCTTCTCAACTTAGGTTCCAAGTAACTTTCATTTTTCCTTAGTATGTATAATGAAATTAAAGGAAAACCATGAATAAGATGGTTAACTTCGTTGCACATAAAATGTCAAGGAAGGTCCTGTTTTGTTGGATTTTTATTGCAGCAGTCTGATGGCATTGGGCAGATAAATGGTTTCTTCGAAGAGTTGCTTTACTTTTCAGGAACTATACTACCATTCCTGAAGTATTCAAAGGTTCTGCTTTATACAGCTGAGCCATTCCTTTCAGATGCTCTATTATAGCTGGGCATCTTCAGCCCACTGTTCATTGGTAACTGTTTCAGCATTGCAGAGTCTACACTCCTGAAGACTTTCTGGAGCTGATACACGTCTAATGTGGATAAGTGAAGGTGTGACACTGCTACCCAAGTATGTCTTCTCTACTAACCTTACAGCTGTAGCTGAACCCCCTAGGTCAATCTGGAATCCAGGGTTGAAGATTCTTTGTCAAGTCTGTGCTTTGAGATACAGTGAAACTCCGCTATAACACACCCCGCGATAACACAAATTCGGATATAACGCGATCATAAGGTAGCTCCGGCTGCCCCAAGCAAAAAAAAGAAAAAGAAAAAAGCAGCCGGAGCGCTGCTGAAGCACCGGGGGGGGGGGGGGGGGGGAGCGCCTTCCCCACTGCCTCTCCCCCATCCCCACTTCCCCTCTGCCCCTTGCATGTCTTCCTTGCTCTCGCCAAGTGTTTCCCGATCTCTCACCGCATGGCTGACAGCTGGGAGGGATGCTACAGAAACAGTGGCACAAACTCTGCTCTGAATATCAGCAACTTCTCAGTGTCAAACGCTGCAATTGGATCTCCGGGTGAGGGGAGTCGGCTGAGCGCCTTTCTACAGATCTCTCGAGAGCTGCTCCAGCCCCAGTCTGCCAGATCCCAAAACTCTGGTTCAAAGTCCAAACCCAGCCATTCTCAGGTTGATTCTGGCTCATTTAATAGGTTGATTAGTTTGTGCTGTCACTATTTATTGCTACACCCTTTCAGTTACTGTTATGGGCAGTTCGCAAATACAAGTCATTTTCTGCCCAAGAGAAACTGACTGGCTTGAAATGGTAAATTTTCGTAACCCTTCTACAACGCAACCCCGATTTACTGCGATTGAATTTTTTGGACCCCAGTTATCGTGTTATAGCGGAGTTTCAGTGTAGTTGATCCTGTCAGTCTTTCCTTTTGTGTTGCTAATTTATAGTTTTTTTTTTTCTCCTCAATACCTCTTCTACCACCTCCAAATGACAAATTAGAAATACCAGTGATTCTATTCAATACTAGCCTTTTTTTCTGTTGCTGTAATGCAGACAGAAGTGGATGCCAGCTTCAGTTCTCACTGATGGGGTCCTATTCTTTTGATATATGCACATTCCCATTAATAGGAGTTAAACATATAAAATGAGAAGAGATAAAAACCTCATTTTAAAAAATATTGAGATGGCAAACATTTACTCTTGCTTCCAATTTTCAGGTGTCTGTAAGCTGTTACTACATTTCACTAAGAAACTTCACGCTTTTAATTTCTCGGAATGAAACAGCTATTGAGTATTAAGTCTTTCTGAACCATTTTAGCTTGCTTTCATGTCTTCCAGTGAACTGCAAGTGATGAGATATTAAACTATCAAGATTTGGGAAAGCTTTTAATATTGCGAGATTAGAAATGGTTCATGTTTACGGTGTCCCACCTTTTCTTTAAAAAGGGGGAAACTGACATGGATGCCATTTAAGCGTATTTAGTAGCATTTGCTCTTTAGTTTCTCTGTGGGAGGACTAGAACTCTACCTCAGAAATGCCTTAAGCAGTTCAGGTTTCAGAGTAGCAGCCGTGTTAGTCTGTATCCGCAAAAAGGACAGGAATACTTGTGGCACCTTAGAGACTAACAAATTTATTTCAGCATAAGCTTTTGTGGGCTACAGCTCACTTGCACATCTACCAACGTGATATATGTCATCATGTGCCAGCAATGCCGCTGTGCAATGTATGTTAGCCAAACCGGACAGTCTCTACGCAAAAGAATAAATGGACACATCTGACATCAGGAATCATAACATTCAAAAACTAGTCGGAGAACACTTCAACCTCTCTAACCACTCAGTGACAGACTTGAAGGTGGCAATTTTGCAACAAAAACTTAAACAGATTCCAAAGAGAGACTGCTGAATTTCAATTAATATGCAAATTAGATACAATTAACTTAGGTTTAAACGTAGACTGAGAATGGTTGAGTCATTACACTAATTGAATCTATTTCCCTATGTTAAGTTCTCCTCACACCTTCTATGGGTCATCTCAATTATCATTTCAAAGGCTTTTTTTCTCCTGGTAATAATAGCTCATCTCAGTTGATTGGCCTCTTCCAGTTGGTATGCATACTTCCACCTTTTCATGTTCTCTGTATGTATAAATATCTTGTCTGTGTGTTCCATTCTATGCATCCGAAGAAGTGAGCTGTAGCCCATGAAAGCTTATGCTGAAATAAATTTATCAGTCTCTAAAGTGCCACAAGTACTCCTGTTCTTTAAGCAGTTCACTGTCTCTCCGTGATATAGGTACGGACCAGAAGGATTTCTCGCTAATTAGAGCTTAAATAAGGGTGGATACCTTACTGTTTGTAATCTTGTATGGTCTGGTAGATTGAGCTCAGGGCCTTACAGCCAGGAACGCTTGAGTTGTTGTAAAGCCTTTGCTAACACAGCTCCCTTAGTGACCTTAAGCCTCTGCCGTAACCTCTGAGTCAGATTCATCCCTGCTATAACTCCATTAATTTCAAGAGTTTTATACCATGGATTAATTTGGCCCTCTTCCCCATTTTACAGATAAGGAAAATACTTAACTTTGTATACAGGTGTCATAAAGACAGATTAATACTTGCTATTTTCATGCAGCTATCAACTTACTTTAGGTGGCATAATTTTGGACCACGTGATTGACACCTGAGGTGAAATCCTGGCTTTATTGAAGTCAGTGGTAGTTTTGCCATTGACTTAAACGGGGCCAGGATTTCACCTTTGTGTATGAAGGGGTAGAATATGTCAAATGGGGCAAGTTATGACTTAGCATGCAGACGTGTAAAGTTGTCAATGTAAAGAAATGCTAAGGAATCCACCACCTTGGAATCTAAGTGTCAATAATATGAGCAGCAGAAATGTCCAACAAGGTGTCTTCTCTGTTGGTTTCATGTTGATAGTAGAGCTATTGATTAATCACAGTTAACTCACGTGATTAAATCAAAATTAATCGCAATTAATCACAGTTTTAATCGTACTGTTAAACCAGACTATCAGTTGCATTTTGTATTCTGTGTTGTAATTGAAATCAATATACTGAACAATGTAGAAAACATCCAAAAATTATATATTAAATTTCAGAGTGCTCACTTTATATTATTTTTATTACAAATATTTACACTGTGAAAATAATAAGAAATAATTTTTCAATTCACCTCATATAAGTACTGTAGAGCAATCTCTACTGTGAAAGTGCAACTTACTAATGTTGATTTTTTTGTAAAATAACTGCACTCAAAAACAAAACAATGTAAAACTTTAGCATCTACAACCCCAGTCAGTCCTACTTCTTGTTCAGCCAATTGCTAAGATAAACAAGTTTGTTTACATTGTTGCCAACTTCTTATTTATAATGTGACCCAAAAGTGAGAACAGGTGTTTGCAAGGCACTTTTGTAGCCGGCATTGCAAGGTATTTGCATGCCAGATACGGTGAACATTCATATGCCCCTTCATGCTTTGGCCACCATTTCAGAGGACATGCTTCCATATTGATGATACTCGTTTAAAAAAAAAAAAAGTGTGTTAATTAAATTTGTGACTGAACTCCTTGGGGGAGAATTGTATGCCTCCTGCTGTGTTTTACCCAAATTCTGCCATATATTTTATGCTATGAGCAATCTCAAATGATGACCCAGCTCATGTTCATTTTAAGAACACACTCTCACTGCAGATTTGACAAAACACAAAGAAGGCATCAATGTGAGTTTTCTAAAGATAGCTACAGCACTCGACCCAAGGTTTAAGAATCTGAAGCGCCTTCCAAAATCTGAGGGATGAGGTGTAGAGCTTGCTTTCAGAAGTCTTAAAAGAGCAACACTCCGATGCAGAAACTACGAAACCCGAACCATCAAAAAAAAAAAAAAAAAATCAACCTTCTGCAGGTGGCATGTGACTCAGGTGATGAAAATGAATGTGGTGGTCCTCACTGCTTTGGATTATTATCCATCAGAACCTGTCATCAGCATGGACGCATGTCCTCTGGAATGGTGGCTTAAGCATACAGGGACATATGAATCTTTAGTGCATCTGGCGTGTAAATATCTTGTGAAGCCAGCTACAACTGTGCCATGCAAATGCCTTTTCTCACCTTTTAGGTGACATTGTAAACAAGAAGCAGGCAGCATTATCTCCTGCAAATGTAAACAAACTTCTTTGCGTGATTGACTGAACAAGAAGTAGGACAGAGTGGACTTGTAGGCTCTAAAGTTTTAGGTTGTTTTGTTTTTGAATGCAGTTATTTTTTGTACATAATTCTACATTTGTAAGTTCAACTTTCATGATAGAGACTGCACTACAATACTTGTATGAGGTGAATTGAAAAACATTTTTACAGCACAAATATTTAATAAAAATAAATACGAAGTGAGTACTGTACACTTTGTATTCTGTGTAATTGAAATCAATATATTTGAAAATGTAGAAAACATCCAAAAATATTTAAATGAATGGTATTGTGTTATTTAACAACACAATTAATTGTGCAATTAATTTTTTTAATCCCTTGACAGCCCTAGTTGATAACCTTACTGACTAGATTTATTTTTACAGGCATCAGTTTGACTCAATTTGTCTCACAATTTATGACTGACTATTGTACTGTAAAACACTCAGTACGTCCACACAACCCATAGAAAGCTGAAAGTTTTTGGCATTTTGAAAATGGAATTCAGGATCATCCTTCAAATATAATAAGGTAAGTTAGTCCATTTCAAACCTGAATTTGCTTCCATCCCCACAAAGTCCCCATTATTGTACTCTTACTAAAGCAGGATTACTGACTTTACATGAAGTTTAGATTTTTTTTTTTTACGTTGATTAAAAAAAATAAATCTTGAAGTGAGGAGTAACTTCTTTATACCTCTCAATTTGGGGAATATTTTTCAGTCAGTCATGATGAGTCATATATAGAGCAATGGCTCCCAGTTCTTGAAACATTCCCCTCTCCTAGTCCTCCCTCGCATCTGGTAACTGATCAAACAGGACAAGCTCATTACTACTAACTTACAACAGGAAGATGAAGAACCCAGTTATATAGATTGCTATCTGTTTATATGGGTTATTTTAAAGGCAGCATGAAGACTGTAATCTGTGGCATACCAACAACCAAACACCTTTTTTGTATTCTGAGTACCCCACTGAACCAACCTACCTGGTAGGAAAAAGCAGAGACTGTGAGGCAGGAGCTTGTATCAATCCAAAGACAACCCTCCAGCAGCTCCTAACTCACACTGTGAACAGATGCAACTACCCTGGTCAAACAGAGAAGCCTGTTAGGCCCACAAAGCACAACCTCAACACTTAAGGCCCAACAGCAACTTATTGGAGGTGAAAATTTACCTATTAGTTCACTTAAACTGCAACACCAAGAAAAGTTGATTTAAGAGCTAGACTTGCCTGGCAGAGTAACACTCAGGCAAAATTTCAGATAAAATAGCTAACTTGGGCAATATACCTGTTTCACACATTTTGTCCACTCAGCTTCTTCCTACAATTCTAAGATTTAGTCCATCTCAATAAATGCAGGAATGTTGCTTATACTGAGTATTTTCTTTACTTCAATTCTCTATCTTAACCAGGCTTCCTATTTCTCTTGGAGATTGTTCTAGTCTAACTGATGATCAAGGTTTTCCAGTTTTTGTATCCCCTTTTAATCTTTTTCACTCCTGTCTGAGCCTGTCTTCCTCTGAGGAAAGCTTGTCTTGCTTTATCCCTTTTGTCTTGATAGCTTCTTTTACAGTACAGTGGAACTAGGGCAGAGTGGTAACATGTGAGTGACTTGGGCCTTTTTTCCTATAACTGGGTGGGATGACTTTTAGTGTTCCCGTATTTAGGGTAAGTAGACCAGAAATAACACATGTGAAGGTGGGATATGGTCTATTTGCTGCATTTGCAGCAGCCTTTCTGGTTTTCTGTCAAACTTGAATTTGTGCTAAGAAAAAAAATATATGCACAAAATCTTAATTTACTTGCTGCTTTCCTTTGCCTATGCTGCTTATTGTCAACCATGAGCCTGAGAAATTTCTCACCCTGAAATCCTTCTGTATGCTGTAGGAGGTTTCTCACTTTCTAATTCTTACCTTTTCATCTTGCTATAATCTTACTTCATTATTTTTAGAACATTTCTAGTCTTGCTTTCTGGATTATAAAGTTACTATGGAGTGACTTAAGAACAAGATCTCCAAAGAACCTCCAACGTAGTACTTTTACTGTGCATCTTGTAAGAGCCTAAAGTCCTCTACATTATTAACAGATGCTGGCTAGGGTTATGCTTTCTCTGTAATTGAGGTGAATAAGAAGCCCATGTTACCCAAGAATTGGGAACTGCGTCCCTTTTCTGGGAGGAGGATGTTACTCTGTTTTTAGCATAATGCTGAAAGCCAGGTCCTTCCTCCCATTTTTAGTAATATCTAAAGTTATTTAAGGGGTAGCTATGGAAGGTGCCTGTTTGAGGAAAAGGTCTAACTAGTTTACAAAGGACAGAGCATCCATCACAGCAGCGTGTATTCAAAATCCAGGGCTACTATTTTTCCTCAGGTGCTATTGCCTAGTTTTTTCCTGGTAGTGTAGGTGCAGTTCGAGGCTGACTCATCATCACCCTCTGGCTGAGGTTTTGTGGGTTGCAGGCTGGAATGACGGGGATTGTGCAGTTGCTGGGGCTGCCCGTGTCCCTGGCCTCAGACCCAGCACTACGGGTGCGCAGCTTCCTTCCAGTTGCAGGTCAATGCAAACACCGCGCTCACTTCCCGGGCTCCTCGCCCTCCTGCACTCGGACGCCGCCCCGTGACTGGCGCGCACGGGTCACCAGAGAAGCTACACGAGAAACGGAAGTGAGGTCATTGGTGCGGTGGAGGCGGGGCCTGGGGCGGAAGCAGCTGGGGGCGGACGCTCGGAAGGGAAACAAGTAGCTAGCGGCGGTGAGTGGCGGGTCTGGCGGGGGGAGGGGGCCGCGTGCTCCGAGGGGCCTGGAGTCTCGGGTGAGTCCCGGTGGGGGCGGCTCCAGCTCCTGTGAGCGCGGCCGGGGTGCGCCTTGTGCGAGTCTGGGTCCCGACCCCGCTCGCTGAGCGCTCCGGGAGCCGCTGACCCCACGGGGCCTAG
The DNA here is from genome assembly GCF_003597395.2 of Chelonoidis abingdonii. Taxonomy (NCBI): domain Eukaryota; kingdom Metazoa; phylum Chordata; order Testudines; family Testudinidae; genus Chelonoidis; species Chelonoidis abingdonii. Next base: position 87,268,385 of record NC_133772.1, read on the forward strand.
GGAGAGGCAGGTCCCCGGACGGTCCCGGCTTGTGTTCCGGGGCAGCAGGGCCGGTAGGAGGCTTACGGGCAGAGAGGCGGGGGTTGAAGGGAGGGACCCGGGCTCCTCCTCCCAGTGCTTCCTTCCTCCGCACCCGGATTGATGGTGATCGTGTTACCCGAGCCCAGCCCTGACCCAGGGCCCCTTGTGCCAGGCGCTGCCCAGACACGGAACAAAAGATGGTGCCGGCTCCCAGAGAGCTTTACAGTCTAAGGAGGCGAGGGTCGCTCCTGGGCAGGCTGGAGGCGCTGATGCTGCTGCCCCTCCTGTACCCAGGGTGTAACTTTGACATCTTTAACCTGCACCAAATGTTCTTACACATTAAACAAACGAAAGCTCTGGCGAGGATCACTTATACAGGAGGGGTTTCACTTTAGGTGCAGAATCATTTGTATCTTTTTTTATGTTCATTAGACTGCAATAAAAATTCTTCAGGGTGGCAGCTGCTTGAATTTGCATCACACCTGCTGTAAGGTGCTCCCACTTTTTAAGCATCTGACTTGAGACTGGAGGGAAGCTTTTAATTCATTAATGCAAGACCTAAGCATTTAGCCCTTATGCTGTAGTTTTCTGGACTTTACTATGTAGAAGCCAGGTTAGCAGTGTGGTTGATGGAAGATTTGAGTTATGCTTGCCCTTGAAACAAAATTTAGAATTGTATGGTAAGAAATGAAGATGTTTGTGGATTGTAAGGATGTCCAGTACCACAATAGGTAGTCAATTCTGACAATATTAAAATTATCATATGGAGAGAGGAGGTTCCTTTCTAGCAAATTCTTGTGAAGTGGTTGACCAATTGGTCATAGCCATTGATGGAAACAGAATTTGTCCTGAAGAAGAGTGTAGCAGGGATTCCTGGGTCCTTTTAATATACGGATTTATACTGCACTAATCATTGACACATCTAGGATATGTATTTCCTGTAATTTAGCTTTACTGTACAGCTGTTTTGTTAACTGTGGGACTGTCGTCTTATTGATCAACACTGGTTTCTTTTGCGCTCAAAGGGAAGAGATCCAGATCTTCTCAGTGCCTGGAGGACCTGAGTTTAGTGCTTGCCTCTGATTCTGAGGAGTGCTGCAAGGTAGATTTACTGGGTTTTCAAGGAAGAGTGTCTTGTTGGGATTTTGAGCATTTCTGATAATGAGGTATCTGCTAAGTATTGCACCTCTCAGATACTACTTTATGGTTACAACCCCCCTTTCATAGGACTTAAAAGGACCTCCTTTGCAGTTTGTCTGTACCTCTTCTAAATCAACACGTCACCAAGCAGTAATGTGCAATTCCCAGCCCTGACATTGCTTCCACGGCATTGTTAGATACATACCTGCAACTTCAGGAAATAAGAAGTCTTAAGAACGTAACTGAATTCCACATTGTATTACTCTTCCAAGGGATGACTACTTTGTTAGATGCATGTTGTGGCAATTACTTTAAAGCAGTGGTCCCCAACCTTCTCGTCTGGCAGGTGCCAGATAAAGGACCATGGCGATGGTGGAGCACCTGCCGAAATGCCGCCGGATTTCTTTAGTGGCGTCATCAAGAGGCATCGCCTCCGAAACGCTGTAGAAATTTGGCGGCATTTCAGCGGATGCTCCACCGCCGGCCAGGATGCGGGCGCATTTAGAAGCCCCCACAGGCGCCATGGCGCCTGCGGACACCGCATTGGGGACCTCTGTTTTAAAGTGAGGTTAAGAGAACCACAGTGAACTGGACATAGAAGAAACTAAATTAAAGCATTGAGCAGACTGAGTTATAGGGAAGAGTGAAACTGAGTGATTTATTTAATGCTATTTCATAGTGTAAGGTTAAGAAGCCAATTAATTCTGCCGTGACTAGTGTCATGCTAGGCCAAACAGTGGGATTATTGAAGTTACCAGATCATATCATCAGATGTTCTCTGTCCTCTTAAGTTATAATAGCCAATTCAGTCCTGCAGGTTCCTTCATTGTGAATAGTGGGAGAAGGGAGCGTATTGACCACATCTGACTATCCACTGATCTTACCACCAGGGCTGAAACTGCCAGGAAATGTCACTGGTGATAGCATTGCTCAGAATCCCTTGTCAAACTGCTGCTGATGGTAAAGTAATATCTCTAACTTCTAGATCAACACTGAAGTTATAGTAGCAATTAAAACAATCCCAGTTCAAGTAATTTGTTAAATAATGCAAGGTTTACCTTTCTGTGGTTTTTAGACTGAGAAATACTTTTACAAGATAAGTTTGCTCACTTCAAAGAACGGTTGAAATGTCTATAGCCAAATTGCTTTGTCACATTTAGAAAGAACATACAATAATGCTAAAACAGATGCTGTCCTGTTAAGAAGTTTGTAACAGACTCTAGAGTGTTTGGTAATTAAAACAATTGCCTTCTGGTTGGGTGAAATACACTTTCCTTTCTGTCCTAATGTAAAGAGACACTTGACTTAATAGTGTTGCAAAGAAACACATTTGTTTACACATTACTAATAACTTAAATGAGTAAATGTAAAAATTTTTTACAATTAAATTTACCATGACTGTAACTCACTGCACCTTTTTTGCATTTTGATGAGGAAAATAGTCGGTTTTGCTTATACGTGTTCACTTCTAGGTTCTTCTCAGTACTGTAATATTTTGCCTTCAAACATTTTAGGGTCATAGATTCCAAGGCCAGAAGGGACTACTGTTATCTAGTCTGGCATTTTGTAAAACAGGGGCCATAGAACTTCCCCAAAATAATTCTTAAAGCATACCTTTTAGAAAAACATCCCATTTCGATTTAAAAATTGAGAGCGATGGAGAATCCACCACAACCCTTAGTAAATTGTTCCAATGATTAGTTACACATTCTGTTAAAAAAATAAGTCTTATTTCTAGTGCCCTACCAACTTAACAATCATAAAAAATGCATTGTGGACAGTGAAATCTGGCTTCCCCTGTGATATCTGGCTAGTATAGGAGAGGGGCAGGGCTGGAGGTGCCCCAGCCAAGGACTGCTATCCAGCTGCTAATCTTGGCCAGGCTGGGTAGGGACAGGACTTTCTTGGCCCCTGCAAGGACCCCTGCCCCTCTCCTGCTGCAGCTTTGGGAGGTTCTTGGAGCTGGATTTGACCTGGGAGTGGCCTGTGCAGGGGAAGAGGAAGTCCTGTCCATCCCCAGCCCTGCCGAGACTAGCGGCTGGAGCCAGATATGCGGTAGGAGGCCCTGGCTGGTCACCTACCTGTAAGGCCAGCCCTGCCCCCCCAAAAGTGATGCCCCCAGCACACCCCATGACCCCTCCACAACAGCTTTATGACACCCTTTTGGGTAGGGACCCCCACAGTTACAGTACCCTGAAATTTCACATGTAAACATCTGAAACTGTGAAATTTACTTTTTTTAAAATCTTATGACCGTGAAATTGACAAAAATGGACTGTGGCTTGGTAGGGCCCTCGTTATTTCCAGTCTGAATTTGGCTATCCTCAACTTCCAACAAGTGGGTCGTGTTATACCTTCCTTTGCTAGAGGGAAGAACCCAGTATTAAATATTTGTTTCCCATGTAGGTACTTATGGTTTGGACTTTATTCTGTTTGCCCATTATAAATGTAATCAAGTCACAAAGATTTGTACCTAAGCTACCATTAATTTTTACTTCTGTGATCAGTTTCCCTTTGTCCTGTCAAGACTAGGCGGAAATTATTATCTGTAACATTTAGAAATGTCAACGATGTTTTAGCACTGGCAGCATGAGATCTCCAGCTTATATCATTCAAATTGAAGTCCCTCAAGATTATGCATTTCTTTTATTCCTTACACATTATAGATAGGAGTGTTCATTCTGTTCCCTAGTGTGATTTGATGCCCTGTGGTAGACACCAGCTAATACTCCATCTTCTCTGTGTTAGGACAGGGGTCGGGAACCTACGGCACGTGTGCGAAACAAAGCACACGAGCTGATTTTGAGTGGCACGCTTCCACGGTCCCAGCCCTCAGCCCCACTGCTCTCCCCTGTGGGGGCAGCAGGCAGAAGCTTGGTTCTGCGGCAGCCAAGCTTCTCCCTCCCCCGCTTCTTCCCCCAGTGTGGTGCTTTCCTGCCCCGCCCCCTCTCCTTCCCTGTGCCAATCAGCCGATGGTCCTTGCGAGGGGGACGGGGAAGAGCGGCAGCATGTACACAGCTCCGTAGAGGAGGCAGAGACAGAGCCTTGGGGGAGCGGGTGGAACAGGGCATATCCCTTCCAGCCCCCTGCCATGAGCCACTTAGGGCAGGGGGCTGGGAGCACCCTCACGAGCCGAGTACCCCAGCCCTCTGTCCTGACCCCCCCACACACACACACTCAGCCTTGTGCCCTGCACCCCCCACAACCCCAACTGTCTGCCCTGACCTTTGAACCCCCCCCAGCCTTCTGCCCTGCATCCCCTACGCCCCCCAGCTCTCTGCCCTGACCCCTCCCACACACACTCAGCCTTCTGCCCTGCATCACCACACACGCCCAGCCCCCTACCCTGAACCCTCACACATACCCAGCCTTCTGCCCTACATCCCTCCCACACCCAGCCTTCTGGCCTGACCCTTGAACCCCCCTCACACCTCGAGCCCTCTGCCCTGACCCCCGCAGCCTTCTGCCCGACCCTGAACCCCCCCCCACAGCAGCTTCTGCCCTCCCCCCCACACCCCCAGCCCTCTGTCCTGACCCTTGAACCCCCCCCCCACACAGCCAGCCTTCTGCCCTACCCCCCCAGCCCTCGCCCTGACCCCTGAACCACCCCCCAGGTCTGGGGTCCAGCCGCAGGCCTGCTTAGCCCGCCTGCGCTGCCAGCCTAGGTGAACAGAACCCCAGGCCAGCAGCGAGCTGAGCAGGCTGGCGGCGTAAGATCAGCATTTTAATTTAATTTTAAATGAAGCTTCTTAAACATTTTGAAAACTTTGTTTACTTTACATACAATAGTCTAGTTATATAATATAGACTTATAGAAGGAGACCTTCTAAAAACATTAAAATGTATTACTGGCACACGAAACCTTAAATTAGAGTGACTGAATGAAGACTCGGCACACCACTGCTGAAAGGTTGCCGACCCCTGTGTGAGGACATTGATCCATAAGCATTCAAGGTAATTTTCTTCTGAGTGATCAGTGACTCAGAAACAGATTATGCCATTTTTGACATAGTGGTACTCCTGCTCCCCTTTTCTCCACTCAGTTCTTCCTAAATTGGTTAAAATCATTGATTTTAACATTCCAATAGTGCAAATCATCCCAGTGGGTTTCAGTAATACCAAATAGATCAAATATAAGCTTATAAATGCACAATTCCAATTCCTTTTGTTTGTTATACAGGCTCCTCGTACTGGTATTTAGGCAATTAAATAATTTCTTTTCTCCTTATCCTTTGGTTCCTTGGTTAGTGCTGTTCTTGACATCTTGATTCTAGCCTCCTTTTACCCTCTGCTTTTGTTGTCATTTTAATATCCCCCTGACATTTCTAGCCAACCTATTCCCAAGAGATGGTTTCCTCTTTTCCTGGGGTAGAGGCCATCCAAACTATACAGCCTCCTCTCCCTCTAGAAGGTAGACCAATGTTCCTCAAAACTCAAACCCTATACCACTTCGCCTAGCGAAGTGGTTCATTTCGGGTTCTGTTCATTTGTATTTAAAACAATTTTATTTTCATTTGTTGCTAAACATTTTTGAAGCATTTGTATTTGATTTAGATTTTATTAAAGATTGTTTTTATGAGTTTGACCCAGATTAGACAATGCCCTTTTATTATGGATTCCTTGCTACTCTTTCATTTTTCTTAGATAGTTTCTCTCACTGTTGATGTCACGTTCAGGTCTTTCTAAGTGCACCCCCATCTCGTGTTCGGTCTTTTTCCCTTATCTGTCTTGAGGTGGAATCTTGTGATGATCAGACCGGGACTTAGTATGTTATACCAACTTCTTATTGCCCAGCAGGTCCAAGTGGGTTTGGGGCAACTACATTTCTTCCCTTCAGGAACCTGTGATCAGTAATATTGGCCAAGAGCCTTCTTAAAACCAAGTGTTTTTGTTTAGTAGCTTAACAAAGCATTAGGCCTGGTCTGCACCACAAAGTTAGGTTGGGTTTGTGGGGAGAAGAGGCTGTGCAGGCACAGCTCCAATCCAGCTGTAGAAACGTTGACATCTGTGAGTAGATTGCTGGGGGCATGTGGGAGAAGGGCTACAAGAGGGACCAGCCACACTACCACATGAAAGCCAAAGACTTGCACCAGAAGGCAAGGGAGGCTATTGATCGATTTGGTGCAGAGCCACACACTTGCCACTTTTACGAAGAGATTCGTGCCATCAGCAGAGACCTCACCACCTCCAAGAGCCCGGTGGGTACTTTGGAGGAGCCCAAGTCACAGGCGCCTGCCATGAACAGCAAGGAGGAGGAAGTGGACAAGGAAGAGGAAGAAGAGTATGGGAAAGAGGCAACTGGGGGATCCAGTTGTGAGAGCCAGGACATATGTTGTACTTCACCAGGCCAATCCTGACAGTTGAGCACGGGCAGTCATGATGCTGAGGAAGGAACCTCTGGTAAATATGTAGTTTGCTTTGATATTACAGGGATGGAACCCCCAGTAGCAAATTTGTGCTACTTGTGCTAGAAGAGGTAGTGAAACAACCAAGGGAGGTAGAGTTGCTATCTGCATTTCATTTCCCTCTAGAGTTAGACGCAAGGGGCTGTGTGGAGCAGTTGGTTTATGTGCACTGGGATGTCCTGTGAATCCTGCATAGAAATCTTGATTAAACTTTCCTGGGGGTAGTCTGCAATCCTTTGCTGAAGGCTTCTTGGGAGGGCTGCCTTATTTCTTCCACATCAGTAGGACGCTTTTTCATGCCACTCAGCGATTACTCCAGTGAGCAAGAGAGCAAAGCCAGGCAGAGCACACTACAGCTACACACACCACTTTGGCTTGCTATTAAAACAGTCTTTCAAAGCCCCACTGAGCCATATAGCTCTGCGCTGAGCTCTTCTTATAGGCCTTATATCTGGCTGTTCAGATTCAGCAGACACAGCTGCTTCATGTCCGCCCTCCACCCCAGCGGAAACTTTCCCCCTTGGCTTCACAGATGTTATGCAGGAGACATCAGGCAGCTATTGCCATTGGAATATTTTTTTTCACTGGGGTCCAGTCTCGTAAGTAGGCAATGCCAGTGACCCATCAACTGGCCAAAAGCACATTCACCTGTCATTCCACACCTGTTGATCCTGTAGTTGAAGTGCTCCTTGGTGCTATCAAATGGCCGGTGTACGGCTTCATGAGCCCTGGGGGAAGGGGTAGGTTGAGTCTCCCAGGATCACTATTGGCATTTCAACATCTCCAGTGGTAATCCGCCAGTCGGGAAAAACAGTCCCTGCTTGCACCTTTCTGAACAGCCATTTGTTCTTAAATATACTCGTTTCATACACCTTCCCTGACCAGCCACACTGATGTTGGTAAAGCATCCCTGGTGATCCACCAGCACTTGCATAACTATAAAAAGTAGTCCTTTCTATTGATATACTCTGTGGCAAGGTGGTTTGGTGCTAAAATAGGGATGTGTGTGCCATCTGTTGCCTCACTGCAGTTCGGGAAGCCCATTGCTGCAAAACCATCCATTACCGTCCTGTGGATTGCCCAGAGTCACAGTCCTCCATAGCAGGCACTTAATGGCCCTGTGCACTTGCATCAAAACAGCTCCCAGGGTTGGTGTCCCAACTCTAAATTGATTTCTAGCTGACCAGTAGCAATCTGGCATTGGAAGTTTTCACGGTGCAATCACCACTTGGTTCTCAGCTGTTACTGTCTCTCTCATTTTGGTCTCCCTGTGCTGAAGGGCTGGGGTGAGTTCGCCATGCAAATCCAGAAGTGTGGCCTTGCGCGTCCCAAAGTTCTGCAGCCTCCGCTAGTCATCCCAAACTTGCATGCCAATGCGATCCCACCAGTCAGTGCTTGTTTCTTGGGCCCAGAACCAGCACTCAGCCATCTGCAGCTGTTTCCTGAATGCTGCCAACAACCTTGAATTGTTTGTTTCTATGTCCCACAGCAATCTAGCCTCCAAGGAATCGTCATGTTCCCTGTGGCTTCTGTTGCAGCTCTGCAAATACTGCAGGATCAGGCGGCCCATTCTCGCAAAGCTCATCACAACAGTGCAGAGCTGTGCAGGATCTATGCTTCTGTCACAGATGGCAAACAGTGAGGAGGGACGTGGATTTGCGGGGATTTTTGAAGAGAGGCACTAAATATTATGGGATAGAGAACATTGCATTATGGGAAGTTGAATCCATGCTCCCAGTCACCTCTGCATGACTCATTTTGTCCCATGAGGCATTGCATAAATTTCCCAAAACACCCTGTGCTGGATCGTGGTGAATTGCGCAGTGGGATAGCTACCCAGAGTGCATTGCACTCTGCATTGATACAAGCACTCCTGGTGAGGATGCGCACCGCTGACACAAGGAGCATAGGATGGACATGCACAAACGATGTAATAAATGCAGGGACTGTATGCTGCCATAACCTAGGTCGACATAATTTTGTAGTGAAGAGATGACCCTTGAGGAAGAGATTTTAAAAGCAAGAGCCTAGATGCACATTAGGGTTTGTCTCCATTTAAAAAGCTACAGTGGCACAGCTAGGCACTACCTTCACTGATGGGGGAGAGGGGTTCTCCTGTCATTACAGTTAATCCACCTCACCAAGTGGTGGTGTTTAGGTTAATGGAAGAATTCTTCCATCGACCTAGCCCTGCCTATGCTGGGGGTTAGGTCTGCATAGTTGCAGCTCTCACGAGTATGGAACATTCACACCCCTGAGAGATGCAGCTATCTATGCTAATGTAAGTTCCCAGTGTAGACCAACCTTCAGTTAGGCTATATCTACACTAGAGACCTTACAGCGAGACAACTGTACCACTGCAGCTGTACCTCTTAAGGTCTCCCATGTAGGCGCTCTATGCCGATGGGAGAGAGCTCTTCTGTCGGCATAATTAAACCACCTCTAAAGAGCAGCAGTAGCGATGTCAGTAGGAGAGCACCGGCACTTCTGTCACTTGGTGAGGGGATGTATTTTTCATACCCCGCCCAATTAAAGTTTTTACTGACAAAAGTGCTAGTGTACACATAGCTTTAGATCAGTGGTCTCCAACCTTTTTACACCCAGGATCTACCCTGCCCTGCTCTCTCCATCGCTCGCTCTCCCCCAGCCTCACTCACTTTCACCGGGCTGGGGTAGGGAGTTGGGGTTGAGGGGCGGGTGCAGGCTCTGGGCTGGGGCCGGGGGGGTTGCAGTGTGGGAGGGGGCTCTGGGCTGAGCCTGGGTCAGGGGGTTGGGATGCAGGAGGGAGTGAGGAGTGCAAGCTCTAGGAGGGAGTTTGGGTGTCGGAGGGGATACAGGGTGCTGGTTCTAGGAGGGGGTACAGGGCTGTGGCAGAGTGTTGGGGTGCAGGAAGGGGTTTGGGGGTCTGGCTCTGGGAGGGGGCTCCATGCTGGGGAGCAGGAGGAGGTCTGGGGTGCAGGCTCTGGAAGAGGACTCGGCTGGGGGTTGGGGTGCAGGAGGGGGTATGGGTTGCTGGGTCTGGGAGTGGGCTGTGGGATTGGGGTGCAGCCTCCTGTCAGGCGGCACTTACCTCCAGCGGCTCCTGGTCGGCGGTGGGCGTAGCAAGGCTAAGGCAGGCTCCCTGCCTACCCCACCCCCACACTGCTTCCAGAAGGGGCCAATGCGCCCCAGGGGCTGGGGGTCACATGGCTCCATGCGCTGCCCCTCTTTGCAAGCACCATCCCTGCAGCTCTCCCAGCCAATGGGAGCTGCAGGGGAGGTGCTTGCAGGCAGGAGCAGCATGTGGAGGGAGACCCTTGTCCTCTCCCCTCCCTCCCCACCTTGGGCTGTGGGGCTGCGCTAGCTGCTTCCGGGAGCGGTGTGTGGCCGGGATAGGCAGGGAGCCTGCCTTGCTGCCAGAGATCGTGATTGGCTGGAAGATCATCTAGGATCGACCAGTTGATCACAATTGACTGGTTGGTGACCACTGCCTTAGATAGACTTACCTCCTATGTTACTAGAGCAGGCTGGAACCATTAGAGCTAATCACTCTGGCATTGTCTCTTAATGACCATTAAGTGGAAGTCATTATTAGAAACGGTTTCCTGTCTCTTTCCTGAGGTGGATAGACTCTGCTACCCAGACAGACCTCTAGGGAGAAATGTCAATTTCCACGTATGGTATGGAAACACTCAGCAAGTGAGAGATCCAGATACAATATTATTTATTAAACAGCACCCCTACATTTGTCACTTGGTTTTCTCTAAAACTCGTACTGAATTATTTTCCTGTGTCCTGGCTTTTACAGTCCAGTTTCCTGCCTCTAGTACTTAGCTGTTGGGTGGGGATGTGGGAGAGGAGAGGGAGAGATTAATTCATATGTATCTTATTCTTTTTGCATTAGAGCTTGCACAGATTTTAAGTAATAACTGGGGCTGCCACTTGTATATTATGCATGGCACATTTGAGTTGATTTGCCCAAGTGCTATCTGTTAGGGGATGTGAATATGCATTAATACTTGAAAACTTGCTGAAGGTTTTTGTGCTTAGTAATTGAATGGAAGTATTGTTTTGTGTACCTCCAAGCAACTGCCAGAGCATTAAAGATACTAAATGCTATATGTCAAATTTCAGTTTTTCAAATGTCAAGATTTAAAACTATAAACTTGCATCAAGAGGCTGAGAGATCTCCAACCTGAGAATGAGTGAACCAAGAGTGAAGAATCCTGCATGTGGTTTACTGTTACTTGGCTGTGGGATATGGTGTGAGGTAATGAGGCTAAGGAAAGTTATAGGAGGATGTTCTGCAGTCTAAAATACAAGTATGTTGTTTACATTGTGAACAAATGTGCAATGAATGTTTGCATAATTGCTCAAAGTGAGATAAAGAATTTATCCTCTTTCTCAATGACTTATAGAATCCTACACTTGGCGCTTCTTTTGTTTACCCTCATGGCTGACTGACTTTTCTGATAATTTTTTTATTTTTGTGCTGGGAAATCCCCATAGGGCAGATTTTCATGAAAACGTAGCATGGTTGTACATCACCAAAGATCAGAGGGGTAGCCCTGTTAGTCTGGATCTGTAAAAGCAGCAAAGAATCCTGTGGCACCTTATAGACTAACAGACATTTTGGAGCATGAGCTTTCATGAGTGAATATCCACTTCGTCAGATGCATGTAGTAGAAATTTCCTGGGGCAGGCATATATATGCAAGCAAGCCAGAGCTAACAAGGTTAGTTAAATCAGGAAGGATGAGGCCCTGTTCTAGCAGTTGAGGTGTGAAAACCAAGGGAGGAGAAACTGCTTTTGTAGTTGGCAAGCCATCCACAGTCTCTGTTTAATCCTGAGCTGATGGTGTCAAATTGCAGATTGAAACTGACAGCTCAGCAGTTTCTGCTTTGAATCTGGTCCGGAAGTTTTTTGCTTTGGAGGAGGGCCACCTTAAGTGCATGCTATAACGTGGGCCAGGGAGGTTTGAGTGTTCTCCTACAGGTTTTCTGTATAGCCATTTTTCCTAATATCTGATTTGTGTCCCATTTATCCTTTTCCGTAGAGACTGTCCAGTTGGCCCGTGTACATAGCAGAGGGCATGCTGGCATAGATGCATATATTACATGGGGATGTGAGTGTGAATGACGTGATGTGTGGCTGATCTGGTTAGTCCTGTGATGGTGTCACTGGTTAGATATGTGGGCAAGTTGCATTGAGTTTGTTGCATGCGATTGTTCCTGAGCTGATTACTGTGCTGCAGTGTGCAGTTACTGGTGAGATATGTTATCAGGTTGTCAGTTGTCTTGGTGGAGGACTAGGCCTGCCACCCAGCCTGTGAAAGTGTGGGATCATTGTCCAGATGCGTTATAATCACTGATGATGCGTTAAGGGTTTTAGCTGGACTGTAATGTGCATGGCCAGTGGAGTCCTGTTGGTTTCGTTCTTGGGTTTGCTTGCAGTAGGAGGCTTCCTGGTACATATTCTGGCTCTGTTGATCTGTTTCCTTATTTCCTCCTGCAGTATTTTCATTTTGGGAAGCTTGATGGAGATTTGTAGTGTTGGTTCTCTGTCTGAGGTAGAGCAGTCGTGCGGTTGTACCTCAGTGCCTTGGCTGATAGACAATGATCGTGTGATTGCCGGATGGAAGCTGGATGCGTGTGAAGTAGCATAGAATTCAGTATGTTTGTCAGGTGAGGGTTTAATGTGACCATCACTTTATTGCACCCATGGTGTGTAGGAGTGACCTCCCTGTAGATTGTCCAGGCTGAGGTTGATGGTGGATGGACAGCTGTTAAATCGTGGTGGAATTTTTCCAGAGTCTCCTTCCCATGGGTCCAGATGATGAAGATGTCATCAATGTAGCGTAGGTAGAGGAGGGGCGTGAGTGGACGAGAGCTGAGGAAGTGTTGTTCTAGGTCGGCCATAAAAATATTGGCATATTGTGGGGCCATGCGGGTGCCCATAGCGGTGCCACTGATCTGGGGATATATATTGTCATCAAATTTGAAATAGTTGTGTGTGAGGATAAAGGCACCAAAGAGAAGCAGGAGAAATGGTTATCCTGTGTCTACATGAGTTATGAAAGATTTTTTTTTAAAGAGTTGGTGGATATGGAATCTTAACACATCTGCTTTTCCTTGCAGTGTCTCAGGAGGAAAGATCTGTTTTGTGTAGCAATAATTGGTTTCCACAGAGCTGTCTCAATGACAGAGCTATCTGCACACCTACCTCAGTTCCAGCATGGGCAGCTGACAGAAAACTTCCCTGACAACCACCTGTGCAATACTGTAAGTAACAAACTGCTTCATCAGGCAATCAGCTTGCAAATACCTACAAGATAATAAGGTGATAAGTTAACATACATTCGTCAAGAGCAAATTGTGTCAAACCATCCTAATAGCTTTCTTTGACAGGGTAACAAACCTTGAGTATGGGGGGGAAGCGGTAGATGTAGTATATATTGACTATAGTAACGCTTTTCATACCGTTTCACGTGACCTCGTAAACAAACTAGGGAAATACAACCTAAATGGAGCTACTATAAGGTGAGTGCATAACTGGTTGGAAAACTATTCCCAGAAAGTACTTATCAGTGGTTCACAGTCAAGCTGTAAAGGCATATCAAGTACAGGGATCAGTTCTGGGTCTGGTTCTGGTCAATATCTTCATCTGTGATTTAGATAATATGACATGGAGAGTACACACACAATGTTTGTGGACGATACCACAAACTGTTTGCCAGAAGCTGGGAATGGGCGAAAGGGGTAATCACTTGATGATTATCTGTTCCCTGTCAGAAGACAGGATACCGGGCTATATTGACCTTATGTTACCAAGATGGGAGGGGGTTGCAAGTGTTTTGGAGGATAGGATTAACATTCAAAATGATCGGGACAACCTGGAGAAATGGTCTGAAGTAAATAGGATGAAGTTCAATATGGACTAATGCAAAGTACTCCACTTAGGAAGGAACACATACCAAATGGGAAATGACTGCCTAGGAAGGAATACTGCGGAAAGGGATCTGGGCACAGGTGCCAACTTTTAAAAGTGCTGGGGAATGCTCAACCCCTGGCTCCATGCTGGGCTCTGCTCCCATTCCACCCCTTCCCCCAAAGCCCCAGCCACATCCCGCCTCTTCCCACCCTTTTGCGCCTAGTTCCACCCCCTCCTCTGAGCGCGCCACATCCTCGCTCCTCTCCCTCCAGCTTCCTGCAAACCATGAAACAGCTGTTTGCTGCAGGTGAGAGGCACAGGGGGGAGGAAGGGGAATGCTCTGATCTGCAGGGCCTGCCAGCGGGTGCAAGACATGAGAGGATCGGAGGGGAGCTGATAGGGCTGCTGGTGGGTACCATTTTTTCCCTGTGGGTGCTTCAGCCCTGGAGCTTCCATGCAGTTGGCGCCTTTGGATCTGGGGGTCATAGTGAATCACAAACTAAATATGAGTCAACAGTGTAATACTGTTGCAAAAAAAAAGTGAACGTCATTCTGGGATGTGTTAGCAGGAGTGTTGTAAGCAACACATGAGAAGTAATTCTTCCGCTCTACTCCGTGCTGATTAGGCCTCAGCTGGAGTATTGCATCCTGTTCTGGGTGCCTCATTTAGGAAAGATGTGGACAAACTGGAGAAAATCCAGAGAACGACAACAAAAATGACTAAAGGTTTAGAAAACATGACCTGTGAGGAAAGATTGAAAAATTGTTTTAGTCTGGAGAAGAGAGGACTGAGAGGGAACAAAACAGTTTTCAAGTAGATAAAAAATTATTACAAGGAGGAGGGTGAAAAATTGTTCTCATTAACTTCTGAGGATGAACAGGAAGCAATTGGCTTAAATTGTAGCAGGGAAGATTTAGGTTGGCTATTAGGGAAAACTTCCTGACAGGGTGTTTAAGCACTGGAACAAATTGCCTAGGGAGGTTGTGGAATCTTCATCATTGGAGGTTTTTAAGAACAGGTGAGACAAACCCCTGGCAGGGATGATCTAATTAGGGAAAGATCTGTTAGGGAAAGGGTGTTATAAAATTTGGAGAGTGCTGATCTAAACTAAATTCCTTTTTGTAGGGGGAAAAATCGATATACTCACTCCACAAATTTATTCCTCATGAGACTTCTTTTTAATTTTAAAAAATGTAAGAAGTATCTGAGATTCTTCTTCGAGTGATTGTTCACGTCCATTACACATTAGGTGTGTGCGCACTACGTGCACAGACATCAGAAACTTTTCCCCTTAATGGCTCCCGTCGGGCCAGCGGGGAGCCCTGCTGGAGTGGCGCCTCATGCTAGTGCATATATACCGCTGCCGATCCGACCCCACTTCAGTCCTTCTTACAGTCCATGGCGGCTTTGGAACAGCTCTCTATCTCTTGCTTGCGAGTGTCCCTTATCATAGTTATCAGCAATTAATAGTTATCAGTAGTTAGTAGTTATCAGTAGTTAGCACTTCTTAATAATAGATAGTTAAGCTTTCTTTGTTTAGGTGTTGGAAGTTGTCTCCAGCACCAGCCCTGGGCTGCCGGGCATGCCGCAGGCCCAAGGCTTGCTCCACGTGCCACAAGCCTATGCCAATTAGTGACCCCCACGACTCACTGGTACGGTCGAAGGGCCAGCCTTCAAGCTGAGGGCGCTCCCTGCATAAGAAGCCGGTACTGCCCAAGCAAATGGGTGCTCAAAAGTGAAGTGCTGCCCCGGGAAGTGCTCCGGCGGCTCTAGCACCGAAGAGCCCATTGAGCCTCGGGCTAAGCGCCTTGAGTGCGGAGGAAGGGCTGGAGGAGCTCCTAGAACAGCCCTCCACACCAGACACTTTTGAGGTGACAGAGGACCTCATTCAGTTGTCGGTGGCAAGCTCCCTCTCTGCCAAAGAGAACCCTCCAGCACCATCTCCTAGAGTGCCGTCAAGAGACAAGCCGGCAATGGTGCGCCAATCGAGGTCACCATCCCGGCACCACTCCCGGCGTCGGTCCTGGTCGAGCTCAGCCTCTGCAGATTCGCAGTTGCCCCTGACCCAGCAGGACTCGAGGGCACCAGCTCCCAGCCAGCATACAGTACCGGCCCAGCCAGGCCACTGCTCCCCAGCACCATCACCAGACTGGCTCCAAGGCAACACAAGATCGAAATCCCCAGGCCCGAGCAGAAGCCAACAATCCCGGTCCCAGGAGTATTGGTACCAGTACTGGTCGGCAAGAAGCTGTTCTCCAGCCCCTCGGCGGCATCATTCTGTGGCACCATCTTGGCCTTCCAGGTTGGCGTCCACGAAATCTGAGGTGGACTCAGGCTGCTTCAGCTATGCCCGCAGTTATGCCCAAACAACAGCAAAAGGCGTAGAGCAGAAGGCTTTGCCTCTTCTAAGGGATACGACTTCCTCTTCTGTCACCCGGCCCCCTGTTCACTGGTCATCTCAGCAGTCAATGAACGGGAACAACATGGTCAGCAAACCCTGGCTCCTAAGGCCAAGGAGGCTAAACGTCTACACCTATTTGGCAGGAAGGTCTGTTCCTCTGGGGGCCTCCAGTTGAGGATCACGAACCAGCAGGCAATCCTAAACAGACACAATTTTAATTCCTGGATGGCAGTTTCCAAATTTGAAGACTCCTTGCCCCAGGGCTCTCAGACTGAGTTTGCAGCCCTCGTGAATGAAGGAAAGACGGTAGCCAAGACTTTTCTGCAGGCCTCTCTCGACTCGGAGGATGCAGCTGCCAGAACAATCACCTCAGGAATGATGATGAGGCACTCGGCATGGCTGCAGGCGTCAGGCCTTTCACCAGAGGTCCAGAATACCCTTCAAAGGGTCTGGTCTCTTTTTGAACCAAACGGATACCAGGCTACATAGCCTCAAAGACTCCCGGGCAACCCTCAAGTCGTTGGGAATGCACACCCCGGTGACTCAGAGGAAGCCTTTCAAGCCCCAGCCGACTCAGCAAAGACAGTACCAGCCCCGCCCTAGGCAGGAGCCTACAGGAGAGGCAGAGACAACAGGCAGAGGCGGAACAACACGCTTAGCCAAGGCCAGGGCAAGGCAAGCCCCAACCTGGCAACAAGCAAGAGTTTTGAAGGTGCGCTCGAGGACAGCGTACCAAGCCAGTTGCCGGATTTTTCCCTATGTTTCCTGGACCGATTGTCCCACTTCTACCGTGTGTGGTCCCGTATAACATCAGACCGTTGGGTCTTATGCACGGTACAAGTGGGATACATGCTTCAGTTCTCCTCCTTCCCTCTCTCCCACCCCCCTTCCCTGCCCCTCTTCAGGGACCCCTCTCACAAGCAACTCCTTATGCAGGAGGTACAGATGCTCCTTGAGGTGGGGGGAGTGGAAGAGGTCCCGTGGGATCTAAGGGGGAAAGGGTTTTACTCCCATTCTTTTCTTATTCCCAAAACAAAGGGGGGTCTTCAACCCATTTTAGACCTGCACGGACTCAACAAATTCTTAGTCAAGGTCAACTTCTGCATGGTCTCCCTAGGCACTATTCTTCTGTCCCTGGATCTGGGGGATTGGTATGCTGCCCTCACATGAAAGATGTGTATTTTCACGTCGCTATTCATCCCACTCACTGGCGATTTCTGAGGTTCACTATAAACCAACACCATTATCAGTTTATGGTTCTACCCTTCGGCCTGGTGCACCCCCCCCCCCGTTCACAAAATGCATGTCGGTAGCGGCAACCTTTCTACGAAAAAGGAGAATTTGAGTATACTCATACCTAGACGACTGGCTTCTCACGGGTCAGTCCGAGGAGGAAGTCTGTTCCCATGTGGCGGAGGCACTGGACATATTCCGCAGGCTAGGCCTTCTAGTCAACATGCCCAAGTCCTCCTTGATACCTATGCAAAGGCTGGAATTCATTGGAGCAGTCCTGGATTTGGTACAGGCACGGGCAAGCCTCCCAGAATCCAGATTTCTGGCCATCCAGTGTGCCGTAGATTCAGTGCTGAAGTTCCCTACGGCCAGATGCTGCCTGCAGCTCTTAGGATACATGATGGCTTGCACCCATGTAGTCAGACACGCTCGATTGCGGCTCAGGATTTTGCAGTTGTGGCTAGCTCAGTCATATCACCCGGACAGAGACCCCTTAGACCTTGTAGTGACAGTCTCTGCCCAGGTGTTGGACTCCTTGCACTGGTGGCTCAACCAGCAGGTAGTTTGTGAAGGGATCCCCTTTGCCGCACTGCAATCCATGCTGACGCTGGTAGCAGACGCGTTAGACCTCGGCTGGGGAGTGCACTTGGGGGATCTACGGATGCAAGGTCCAGGGACAAAATGTTGCTCCACATCAATGTGAAAGAGCTCTAGGTGGTTTGCCTAGCCTGCCAAACCTTTCACACTGCTTTAGAAGGTCACAGCGTGACCATTCTGGCACAACACTACTGCCATGTTCTACATAAACAAGCAGGATGGAGCCCAATTTTTTCTCCTCTGCCGAGAGGCCCTTCTTCTATGGGACTTTTGTATAGCACGCTCAGTACACCTTGTAGCATCATACCTCCCGGGGGAGCAGCTGGTGGACTGCCTCAGCAGGTCATACCGCATGCACGAATGGTCGATGAGACTGGATGTCTTGCAATCAATCTTCCAGAAGTGGGGATTTTCCCAAATGGGTCTCTTTGTCACCAGGGACAACAGTCAATGCCCACAGTTTTGCTCTTTCCAAAATCACAGACCAGGCTCAGTCGCAGATGTTTTTGGGATCCTTTGGAGAGGAAGCCTGAAGTATGTCGATGAGCAGGAGCAGTGGAAAGGCAGAGATCTCCTCAAAGTTCGCAGAGACAAGGCAGTAATGATTCTCATCGCCCCAGCTTGGCCCCACCAACATTAGTTAACAACTTTGCTGGAGCTGCCAGTAGCCAACCCAATTGCCCTGCCCCTGCACCAGGATCTCATGACGCAGGACCGCAGCCACCTGCTCCACCCGAACCTACAGACTCTGCAGCTGATGGCATGGAAACTCTGTGGTTGAATGCGATGGAGAGCCAATGCTCTCTTCAAGTGCGACAAATTCTCCTCGGCAGTAGGAAACTTTCCGCTAGGGCGACATACCTCACTAAATGGAGGAGGTTCTCCTGCTGGTGTGAACCAAGGCATATACAGCCACTTCAGGCCTCCATTCCAGTTATCCTGGAATACCGGCTGCACCTTAAACATCAAGGTCTTGCCCCTCCTCAGTTAGAGTGCATCTGGCTGCCATTTCGGTGTTTCACCCGGGGGAGTCGGGGCATTCTGTGTTTTCCAACTCCATGGTAGCCCAGTTTCTCAAAGGGCTGGAGAGGGTGTTTCCCTACTCACGGCCTCCGGTCCTTCCCTGGAACCTTAACTTGGTCCTGACCAAGCTTATGGGACCCCCGTTTTGAGCCCCTAGCCTCTTGCTCTTTCGCTCACCTCTCCTGGAAGGTGGCGTTTTTGGTGGCCATTACTTCTGCAAGGAGGGTGTCCAAGTTGAGGGCCCTCACCTTGGAGCCCCCTTATACAGTTTTTTATAAGGACAAAGTGCAACTTAGGCCACACCCTAAATTCCTCCCGAAAGTAGTCTTGCAATTTCATATGAGACAGGAGATTTGTTTCCCAGTGTTCTTTCCCAAACCACACACGGACCCGAGTCACCGTAGCCTACATACTGTGGATGTCCATAGGGCTCTGGTGTTGTATCTGGTGTGAACTAGACCTTTCCACAAGTCGACACAGTTGTTCGTCACCATTGCGGAGAGAATGAAAGGGCTTCTGGTCTCAGCGCAGCAGATATCGTCATGGATTGTGGATTGCATCTGCACGTGCTCTGAGCTTGCCAAGGTGCCGGCCCTGGCGATCATGGTTCACTTGACTAGGGCTCAAGCGTCCTCAACAGCTTTCCTGGTGCAAGTTCCACTCCAGGAGATTTGTAAAACAACCACCTGGTCATCGGTGCACACATTCACAGCCCACTACGCAGTCCATCAACAGGCCAGAGAGGACTCAGCGGTCGGCAGGGCTGGGCTGTGCTTCAATCAATTGTTCCGTGACTCCTACCCTCCTCCTATGGTAAGCTTGTGAATCACCTAATGTGTAATGGACGTGAACAATCACTTGAAGAAAAAGAAACGGTTATCTAACTTTTCATAACTGTTGTTCTTCGAGATGTGTTGTTCACGTCCATTATTCTTCCCACCCTCTTTCCCCTCTGTCGGATTCTCCAGCAAGAAGGAACAGAAGTGGGAGTCGGGTCGGCAGGGGT
The DNA here is from genome assembly GCF_003597395.2 of Chelonoidis abingdonii. Lineage (NCBI taxonomy): Eukaryota > Metazoa > Chordata > Testudines > Testudinidae > Chelonoidis > Chelonoidis abingdonii. The sequence continues at coordinate 87,288,121 of NC_133772.1, forward strand.
ATATGTGCACCAGCATGAGGTGCCAGTCCGGCGGGGCTTCCCTCCCAGCCTGATGGGAGCTGCTAAGGGAAAAAGTTTCCAAAGTCCGTGCACACTGCGCATGCACACCCAATATGTAATGGACATGAACACCACATCTTGAAGAGCAACAGTTACAAAAAGGTAGGTAACCGGTTTTTTTAATTACTATTCATACGTCAGTTTTCTTTAAAAAATTGTAAAACTGGGAATGAAATGCCAGACTGATCTGTAGAGTTTTTTCCAGTTTTAATAATGATAGATTCTTCTCAGTGTAGTGTAGTGCATGTAAACAGCATAAAGACTGGTTTCAAAATAATTTTCATGGGACTTTCATGCAAAAAGTGTCATAAATGTCACATTGTCACCATCTTCAGTAATAGTGTAAGAAGTTGCAGTTGTTACAAACTTTGGGCTAAGGTCTGCTTTCAGGCCACGTCTAGACTACGCGCCGTATCGGCGCGTTAAAATCGATTGCTCTGGGATCGATATATCGCGTCTAATCTAGACGGGATATATCGATCCCTGAGCGCGCTTATATCGATTCCGGAACTCCACCAACCCCAACGGAGTTCCAGAATCGACATGGTGAGCCGCGGACATCGATCCCATGCGGTGAAGACGGGTAAGTAAATCGATTTTAGATATTCGACTTCAGCTACGTTATTCACGTAGCTGAAATTGCGTATCTAAAATCGATTTTATCCCGTAGTGTAGACCAGCCCTCAGATGCTCATGCCTCAACAGTATCTCCAACCAAGGAAAAAAATAGGCCCTTTAGTTTGTGTAATTTCAGTTTATGTAGAAGACAAATCCATGCTATTGGACAAAATTAACATCAGTTTTAACAACTTGTCCTGTTTTGGAGTTTCTAATATTCCTTTATATTAGGGCTGTGGATGAATCACTGTTAACTCACGCAATTAACTCAAAAAAATTAATCGTATTTAAAAAAATTAATCGCACTGTTAAACAATAGAACACCAATTGAAATTTATGAACTATTTTTGGATGCTTTTCTACATTTTCAAACATATTGATTTTAAATTACAACACAGAATACAAAGCATATAGTGCTCACTTTATATTTTTATTACAAATATTTTCACTGTAAAAATGATAAACAAAAGAAATAGTATTTTTCTATTCACCTCATACAAGTACCATAATGCATTCTGTCTATTGTGAAACTACAACTTAGAAATGTAAGTTTATTTTGTTACATAACTGAACTCAAAAACAAAACAATGTGAAACTTTACAGCCTACAGTTCTACTCAGTTCTACTTCTTATTCAGCCAATCGCTAAGATAAACAAGTTTGTTTGCATTTACAGAAGATAATGCTGCTGGCTTCTTCTTTTCAAAGTCACCTGAAAGTGAGAACAGGCGTTCGCATGGCACTTTTGTAGCTGGCATTGCAAGGTTTATGTGGCACATATGCTAAACATTTGTATGCCCCTTCATGCTTTGGCTACCATTCCAGAGGATGACGCATGTTTAAAAAAAAAAAGTGTTAATTAAATTTTGACTGAACTCCTTGCAGGAGAATAGTATGTGTTCTGCTCTGTTTTATCCACATTCTGCCATGTATTTCATATTATAGCAGTCTTGGATGATGACCCAGCATATGTTGTTCATTTTAAGAACACTGTGACGGATTTGGTCACAGAGACCCCCTTGGGACCGTCACCTGACATGCTGGAATTACGTCTGAGCCCGTTTTCCCTACCAGCTTGGGACTCCAGAACCCTGCCCTGTTGAGCCAGACACTCTAGCCTGCTGCAACACAAACCCAGGTCTGGTTCATGCCCCCAAAGCTGCAGACTTTAACCAAAAACTGCTCAGCAGGTTTCCTATCTCCAGCACCCAGACACCCAGCTCCCAGTGGGATCCAAACCCCAAATAAATCCATTTTACTCTGAATAAAGCTTATACAGAGTAAACTCATAAATTGTCCACCCCCTGTAACACTGATAGAGAGTACCAGAGGGGTAGCCGGGTAAATAGTACAGTGTACATACCCAACTCCATAGCCTCCTTGGCCTAGCATACAGAACACGGGTTGCAAACAGATGCTTATGGAAATGGGATTACTTATCTTGCAGAATGACAACAGTGAAAGGCGACGCCATGATAATAGTGAGCGAAGGCGCAATGACAACCCTGAATCAGAAACTAATGGGCAGCCACAGAATAGGGCGCAGCAAGTGGTGGAACAGGACGAAGAAGATGAGGAGTTGACATTGAAATATGGGGCAAAGCATGTGATTATGCTCTTTGCACCTGTCACACTTTGCATGGTGGTAGTTGTTGCAACCATCAAGTCTGTCAGCTTTTATACACGCAAGGATGGACAGCTGTATGTATCAAATCTTCTGTTTTTTTGTATTGTCTTTGTTGGTTTGGGTCTTCTGGGGATCCTTTCCTTTACTATGTGTCTGCACATCTTCAAGTGCCTATGTTATACAATGACCTTTCCTCCAGCCCAAGCTCTGGCTTGATGCTGGTCCTTCTGGAATCCAGCAGCCCTGCTTTCAGCATTGTTCCCAGCTCCTGTCAGCCTGGAGTCTGATCCAGACTGGTTTCTCCTACCAGATCAGCCCAATTTTTCTTGTGCTTGCGTAAGTTAAAGGACTTACCATGGTGAAACCTGAAGTTTCTCTTTGCTGCTTTGCCAATAATTTCAACTCTCTAATTTCAACTCTCCCTTATAGAAGCACATCTCTCAAGATAATTTGTTCACCATTACTTTCATCTGAATCTTGGCCTTTGACTGAATAGTTTGTGCCTCTTATGTGATGTTTATGTGATATGAACTTAATTCTGAGCACAGGCCATGAAAATTGCACTCCATTAGAAATTAAAGCTTCATTAGCGATGAAAAATGAGAGCTTAATGAACATTCATATGTATCCAGTGTTCAGGTTTGTTTATGTTGCTTGTTGAGAAAGAAAGAAATACATTATCAAGAGCTGTCCAGAATTTTCCAACTAAATCTTTCAGTTTCAACAGATCTGCGCTGTCCAATGGAATATTTTGTGGAAACATGTTGAATTTAACAAATATTCATTTTTGGAGGAAAAAAACTTAGACAGCTTTTTGATAATGTCACAATATATTTGGTTTGTGGCTTCAAAACAGATATTGCAAAAAATTCAATTTTTTAAAATGTTAGATCGGAATGAAACATTGTGATCTGAAATTACTATTTTTGAATTTAAGAATTAGGAAGTCTTAAAATTTTGATTTTGTTCTGTTTTTGGAATAGATTTTTTTTTAACTCATGGAATTTCCCACAGAACAGAAAATCTAATTCCTCCCCTTTCTTTACTCATTTTTATCTTCAGATTGCGTTTTACTGAATATCCACTAGATGATGTATGTACAAAGCCCAAATATACTTAGTGTGACCTAATTCACATTTACTTGCGTGCTATAAATCAGGAGTTCTCAAACTTCATTGCACGCGACCCTTCTGACAACTAAAATTACTACGTGACCCCAGGAGTGGGGACTGAAACATGAGCCCGCCCGAGCCCCACTATCGCGGGTGGGGGGACCAAAGCCAAAGCCCAAGGGCTCAGCCCGGGAGGCCTGTAACCTGAGTCTTGCCACACAGGTCTGAAGCCTGAGGGCGTTGGCCCTGGGACCCAGCAAGTCTAACACCAGCCCTGGTGACCCCATTAAAATGGGGTCACGACCCACTTTGGGGTCCCAACCTACAGTTTGAGAATCGCTGCTATAAATAAAATAATTCTTAAATGTTGGTTGCTCTCTTATTAAGCAGAAAATAACTCTCACTTCTGTAACTTTAATTTGAAAGATAAGTACTGAGATGTCAAGAGGGAAATTGGCTTTAAATATCTACATATTGATCCTGAGCTTTTATCTAGAAAATATTCATGTGGAATATGTATTGGAATTTCATTTTTTTTTTTGGTCTGTATTGTAGTATCTACACTCCATTCACGGAAGACACAGACACTGTGGGACAGAGAGCCCTGAACTCTATTCTCAATGCTGCCATCATGATCAGTGTCATCATTGTCATGACCATTCTCCTCGTTGTGCTTTACAAATACAGGTGCTATAAGGTGAGCACAAATGCAGTTAACCTTGGTAATTAATCTTTTAACCTTCTTGTATTTACTGAAATCTATTGTCAGGGAAAGAGCAATCATGATTAATTAAACTGGCAGCACAGACGTTCTTGTGTTTTTGGAGCTTTGTTCCCCATATTGGGAGGGGAATGGACAATTTATTTTATCAGATAGTATATAGTCTTTCATGGAGTAAAAGTGGACAAGGCATGATCCTGGCATTGCCAATAATAAAATGCCCTTCAACAGCAATTTTTTTGTGTGACAGTATGTCACTGAGGTCAGGACTCAAAAATACATAAGTATTATTGATGGGAGCTCAAACTTAATCTAGATGAGGATCACATCAAGTTGCTAGAACCTACAGTCTCCATATGTCAAAGCTCCATGCTAAAGCTGCGGGTGTGGGCTACTTTTGGCTCAGTAATTGTTTTTTTCTTTAATATCCAATAAAGCAGAATGTGGAATAACAAAATATACTGTCCTTTAGTCAGACCCTTGAGTATCTGTGTTGTTCAGTCACAGAATTTGCCTTCAAATTCACTCCTTGCCACAAAATTTAGTTCCAACTTCCGTGATTTTTGGGAGGAGTTTCTAACCTGCATGTATACAATGAAAAAAAATCTGAAAATTTCACCACTTTGTGACATCTACCTGAGTCTGCAGACACTCTGGAACAAGATTTATGAGGTGTTAACTTCCCCATCTGTCACAATGGGGTATTGACTCAAAAACCTAACAATGTTTAAAATAGCTATTTAAATGATCTATTTCACTGCTGATCATTTTAGTAGAAGCAGCCAACTGATGTGCTTAAACCCGCAATCCCAGACTGTTTCTTGGGCCTCCCAGATGCCAGAAGCCTCATCTGTGCTTACCAAACTGTCAAAACCCTGTGGCTTCCCCTTGGCCATTTCTACAGTGCAGTTGTGCACTGTCATTACAAAAATCTTTGGCACATCAAGAAAGTGAATATGTAGACTGCATAAAACTAAATTTAATAACAAAATAAATATTGGCGCTTTGATAGTGATTGCATTTATTTTCATATTTGCTTCATGAAAAATGTTGAATTTTTGAAATTAAATGAAGCTAACACAGTATCTCCAGGCTGCTGCACTGAAGTGCTACAAAATCCAGGCACCCAGTTGGTGAACATAAATCTAATTTTCTGCTGGGTATGTAAAGAATCACAGTTAGTTTACATTTCAGTGAACAGAAACGAACTTCTAGCAAACGAATATTTGACATCCCAAATTGTGGCAGTATGCTATCTACTTTGCTCATTTGTAGTGCCTTTTCATTCAGGCATTATGTCTGGAAAAATGCCTTTGAGGTAAGGAAAGTATTGTCCCAGTTTTCCAACGGGAGAAATTGAGGCCCAAATGTGAAGTGTCTAGCATGAGGTTACAGAACAAATCAATAGTAGAGCTGGTCCTCATTTCAGATTCTGATTCTAACCATCAGAAATCATGCCTTCTAAGTTTGTCTGAGTAGCTTCTCTTATTTTTTCATGTATTTTTATTTTTGCCTTAATTCCCCCATGTTTTCAGTCTGTCTAAGAAAATTCTTTTACTGCCAGAGCTCCGGATTTAATTCCCTGTATTTTGCAAACCTTGGCAATTCACTTTTATTCAGGTTTTAGCAGGCAAGCTGACTCTGTACCAACAAATCAGGTAGTGTAGGAGCCATTGTCAGGTGAGACATGGGAATGTTTTAATCAGAAGTCTAGAAACTTGCCATGACACGTTATGAAATATGTTGGATAACACTTGTCTTTCACATGAAGTGCGTTAAGAAACTTCTATGAGAAAAAGACAGATGGTTCTGAAAACCAATTGATGTTTGAAAAGCCATGTAATGTGAAGAACACGTATTAGTGGTGTGGAAAGTGTTGTGATACCTAACTGAACAATTAGGTGTATCAGTGAGGCTACTCAGGGTAGTTAAGCACATGTAAGGCCTGGTCTGCACTAGGGAGGGGGATCGATGTAAGATACGCAACTTTAGCTACAGGAATAGCATAGCTGAAGTCGACGTATCTTAGATCGAATTAAAATTACTTACATCGCATCCTCATGGGACTGGATTGATGACCACACCTCCCCTGTCAACTTTGCTTCCGCCTCTCGCACTTCTGGAGTTCAGGAGTCGATGGGAGAGCGATCGGGGATCGATTTATTGCATCTACACTACATGCGATAAATCGATCCCCGATGGATCGATCGCTACCCGCCGATTCGACGGGTATTGTAGACGTACCCAAAGTGTTGCAAGATTGGGGCCTTAGAGCAGTGGCTCTCAACCTTTCCAGACTACTGTATCCCCTTCAGGAGTCTGATTTGCTTTGCATATCCCCCAAGTCTCACCTCACTTAAAACTACTTACTTACAAAATCAGACATTAAAAATACAAGTGTTACAGCACACTATTACTGAAAAATTGCTCACTCTCTCATTTTTACCATATTATTATAAAATAAATCTATTGGAATATAAGCATTAGTAAACAAGTATAAGTAAACAAGTCATTATCTGTATGAAATTTTAGTTTGTACTGGCTTCGCTAGTGCTTTTTATGTAGCATGTTGTAAAACTAGGCAGATATCTAGGTTAGTTGATGTACCCCACAGAAGACCTCTGTGTACCCATGGTGGAGAACCACTGCCTTAGAGTTATGCACTTTTTGGCATTTGTTCAATAGAGGAGAACTGCTCTTTGCTAGAATGGGACATTAGTATTCAGGCAGACTGTATCTCCAGGTCTCTTCTCTTCCTAGCGAGTGGGACAGTTTTCTTTGGGGTTTTCTTATTGCTAATGTGTTCTTTTAACAATAAAGTTATGTCATCTTGTCCATCAAAGTGACCTCAAAAGATTTTGTTTTTAAAAACAAAATCCACTCTTTCACTCTATCAGAATGTATGTGTAGCCTTACACAGTATTTGTAAAGCTGATCCCTCAACTTCAGAGTTCTTCCCCTTGTAACAGTTGGTGGTGACAGAAATTTGTCTTCCCTGCCAACAGCATTTAAAAACAGAATGCTTAATGCAAAGGAGAAAGCTGTACAGCCTTTATTTTTTTGAGAAGGCTTTATCAGATATAGAGGCCAATCTGTGAGGTTACCCAGGCTTGCCAACAAGTCTTGTTACATTGAGGTTTTTTGTAAACTGGGGGTATGGCTACACTTGAAACTTCAAAACGCTGCCGTGGCAGCGCTTTGAAATGCAAGTGTGGTGGTCACGGCGCCAGTGCTGGGAGAGAGCTCTCCCAGCACTGCACGTACTCCACATCCTCATGGGGTTTAGCTTGCAGTGCTGGGAGCCATGCTCCCAGCGCTGCGGCACTGTTTACACTGGCACTTTACAGCGCTGTATTTTGCAGTGCTCAGGGGGGTGGTTTTTTTGCACCCCTGAGCCAGAAAGTTGCAGCGCTGTAAAGCGCCAGTGTAGCCAAGGCCTGGGATACATGATGAAGGATGGCCCAGAGGAAAAGAAGGAAAGTGGAGAGATGCTGCAGTGGCCACTGAGCACACTTAAAAAAACCAAAAACATTTAAAACATATATGAATCTTGACTCTTGTTTGTTAGAAGGTTGTTGCTGTTTCATGCAAGTAACATAAATACTAATGAAACAGAAATAATCTCTACAAGGTAAAACGTTACATTTCTTAAGACGTTTTTATTGTTTTAAAAAATATTTAAAATCCAATATAAACCCTTCGCAAGGAGGGAAATAAGGAGAAAAATAAAGCTCCAGATCAGAAAGATTGAGTTCTCTTGGATATATAGTTGTTTTGAGCAGTAAATTCTGCTCTGAATCTGACTTCAACACAGGAAGGATTTTTGTGCCATTTTACCCAGTTTAAACAAGTACTAAATTACTGCTTCTGAATTCTTTATCTACAAAGAACTTTAATCTAGTTGTGGGGTCTGTGTGTGAGGTTCCTTGTCTAGAGGAAAAAATATTTCTTTTTATTTTATATATTTCATACCCCATTGCACCTCAAAGGTACCCTTCATAAGGCCAAAACTTGCAGAAAGTCTTTAACAGGTTGGAATTTTTGACTTTCGTACAATTCTAGGAATCTTGTTTTCTGAAGAGACTGTCCATTCCCCTCCTTCGTTCCTTTTTGAAAGGTTTCTTCTATTTCTTTTTTCCCTAGGTTTTGGATGATTTTCTACCAGTTCGATGTGGCATTTCAGAGCTTTGTTTTTTGTAATCGGGTGCTTAGGAAATCTAGCATTTTGTCTTTTTGCAGCCTGTCAGTTCAGACGTGATCATAGTTATAGGGCTTTCCAAATTCTCTTCAATCTTTGTTTTTAGTCTGAAATATTAGCATGAAGGACTTGTCCCAAAGTATTCTCACTCCTTTAAAACAAGGTTTGATTATTTTTTTCTAATGTAACTTTTTTTGTAAAATTCATGTATGTCTTGCTAGACTTTAATCTCAAAACACTGTTGTCTTCTTGATATACTTGGTGACGTATTTTGCTATCAAATTGTGCGATGTGTATAGGCCACGCTATTAGGTGTTTTTTATTGCATATGAAGTGCAAATACTAAAGCTACTTATATTCATTATTTATTCATTCATTCCTTACATGATGCCTTATGTCAATTTTATTTGTTTTTAATATGCTAGAATTCATAAATAAAACATTTTAACATTGTACTTCATCCGTAAGGTTACACATAGATTCTGCTAATGATTTGGAAACTGGGCTGTTCATTTCTTTAAATAATAGAAAAATTAACAGATGTTTTTCATGTATTTTACAATGCAGTATATATTCTGCTTTGACATCAAGCCAACATTATCAAAATGCTGTAAGTTAATAGGCCAAAAATACTTTGCACTTGTACAACACCTTTTTATTCAAGGATCCCAAAGCAATTTACAGTGGTTGGTTAAGTAGTGCCCCATTTTATAGATGGGTGAACTCAGGCACAGAAGTAAAGGGACTAGCCAAAAATCAGGTATCAGTACACAATAAGGTATGGAGCCAAAGACTTCTGAATCTTAGTCCCTTGCTCTAACCACCAGGTATTAATATTTTCCTCTTGGAGAGGCTGGGGCTGGAAGTGGTACTCTGAAAATGGGCTCAGATATTGGTGTATCTTCTGCTTACGAAATTGAACCTTTTTTTTTTTTAAAGGGCATTTTTTATAAAGATGTACCGGTAATTAACTTTAAAATGTCAAGTTTGAAATAGAGATGTTTGTTGATGTGTCTTCCTCTTTCAGGTGATCCATGGCTGGCTTATAATTTCTTCTCTATTGCTGCTTTTCTTTTTCTCATTCATCTACTTGGGGTAAGTCTACAAGAGTTTCACCTTCAGAATTTGTCTTCCAGACAGTCTTTGTCTCTTCACCATAAGCATATGTAAACAGTTGCTCTCATGTCACCATGGTAATTGGTAAGGGTCAGCCATGCAAAGGATGTTTATTTGGTAACTGTCTAAAAGACTTAATCTGCTGAAAGGAATCTGCTCTGCCACCGATACACACTTCTGTTATATCTAATGGAAGTTATGCACTTGCGTCTACAGCAGAATAGACCCATGTTTCAAGCCTTTATACTTGTCTTGTAAGTCAAATCCTGAAGCAGCACTTCACCACCTCATCAGGAATGGCCATTTAGCAGCATTCTGTGCCATCAGCATGCTCAAGCACTGATTTTTCGCAGGCCAGTGGAAGTTACCTATGACTTGGAGAAAATATACTTGTTCCCTGCAAGGTAGTTTTTCCATTCGTTGTATTCAGTAATCTCTCATATCTGATTGAAGAATATAGCTCCATCCTCAAAGGGAGATTTTTACTTTCTGGTAATGGTGGGCAGCTATAATGGTGGTGCAAACCCCAAACACTCTATTACAGTCAACATGCTTTTCTTAGCCCTGAGTTAGCACTGTGATTTCATCCAATAGGACAAAGGTGAATGATGAACTCCAGGCTTATATTCCTGGAGAGCCATCGTAACTTCAGATTTCTTAGATATATTTATTTCACAGAATATTTTATTCTCTTAATTTAAAAAAATTCAGTTCATTAGGGCACAGGACAATGTCTGATCAGCTGAAGCATTCACACTACGTCCTCTTTCCCTTGCATGGTTGACACAGTGGTACTACATGTCTAGTTGATATTCCAGGTAGCTAATAGAGCCATTTGTATGCCAGGAAATTATTTTTTTTGAAATTTTACTTACAAAATGGAAGACCATCTATAGGTTAATCAAGGTAACTACTTCGCATTGATGTTCTGTGCTGGCAGCTTTTTGATCTGTGACTGAGAAGGAAACAAGAGGGTCAGTGGAAGGTTGTACTGCAGAAAACTGAATTAGTAAACCTAAAATAGTTTAAATGAAACACACTCTGTAAAACTACCTCTTCCTCAAAAAGCAAACTGTTTCTTTGCGTCCTTGCCAGATCTAATTAAGATCTAATAAAAGAACAACTTGAGCAAGATACATGGAGCATAGAGTTTTAAAATCTAATTCTCAAGTTTGCCTTCTTTGTTTTTTGCCATTGCTATAGGGAGACAGATGCCTGTTTTCTTTATCTAATCTCCTTTTCTTAAATGTTTTAGTGAGGTTTTTAAAACCTATAACGTTGCCATGGACTACATTACACTCGCGCTCATGATCTGGAACTTCGGTGTGGTGGGAATGATCTGTATTCACTGGAAGGGCCCGCTCCGGCTCCAGCAAGCATATCTTATTATGATCAGTGCTCTCATGGCCCTGGTATTCATTAAATACCTTCCTGAATGGACTGCATGGCTTATCCTAGCTGTGATTTCAGTATATGGTAAGATTCTGAAAAAAGCCTAATACCAGCAATAATGATGGCATGCCCTCTTCGTACTTTCACTTCTTCCATCTATTTGACCACATAAAACCCAGGGTCCGAACATCGGCAGGGCAAGGGTTTTGCTGCAATGTCTTACGCAAATTCTAGGGACCAGATCGTGTTCCCTTACATCTAACTCATGGGTAAGTCCCCCTCAAATGGCTGTTACCTGTGAGTGCTTCTGCAATACCGTCTCTATCCACATACCCTGGACCCTACAAGGGTCTCCCCCGGGGTCTGCAGGAAGTGCAGGTGGGAGTGGAATTGGGGTAGTACAAGGGAGGAGAGGATAGACTTGAGACCCATATTGTAGTCCTCCTTCTGGTCTCATTGACGATAACTCTCGTGTCTCCCACTCCCTCAGGGGCCCTTGGGAGCTATTGCATTTCCAGAGTGAAGCAGTTTCTCGGGAAGCTGGAGCCACATCCTGAGTACAAGGGCTTGAGGTGGATAGCTGTGGCCTCCCTAGGGTCCTCCAGATACCAAGAGGGCCAGTCCATCCCCTGACAAGAACTGGGTAATCTCAGAAATTTCTCTAGGAGTTTTCCTTAGGAAAAAGTCCCTTCACACAGGAGGATCTAGTCATGGCACAATGAAATACTCTCCCACAGTTCAAATCGATATAGTAGTAATTTCCTTTTCTAGACTATCATATATTATGTTTCATCCCAGAGAAGGCTGCAATAAACTATACCTAGAGATCACATAACCTGTCTCAGACAGTTATCATACACTTGTAAAGGGCACTGAAGTGGAGTGGTACTCTGTATTTTATGCCATTCATGATCTTGCTGTAAGGGCAGATGTGTCTCAAAGACTGATTTAGTTTACATAATAGGCCAGAATATCTAAGGTTACGGCTACACGGCAAGCTTGGAATGTGATTTCCTCTACTTATGTACACGTTCGGCTCTAGCTTTTTTGCTGCCCCAAGCACGGCAGGCAGGCTGCCTTTGGTGGCTTGCCTGTGGGAGGTCCCCGGTTCCGCGGCTTCGGTGTACCCGCCGCTAAATCCGTGGGACTGTCAGACCTCCCACAGGGAAACCACCGAAGGCTGCCTGACTGCCGCCCTCGCAGGGACTGACAGGGCGCCCCCTGCGGCTTGCCGCCGCAGGCACCTGTTGCCTGGAGCTGCCACTGAGCGCGAGTATAAGTAGTTGTTAAGCCGTGGTAGCATGGGTAGTGGCAGCGGAGGCTGAACTGTGCTGAGTATGTAACCTCTGGTTTTGGGTGGGTTTGTACTTGGTGCAGCTCAGCCATACCTCCGCTAGCCATGCTAGACTGCTATTGATACTCGTGCGACCAAGACAAAAGCTAGCACAACTATGTGTTCATGATCGCACCCCTAGCTCCTAGTGTATAATTGAAATGTCTTATAGCAAAGAGGAGGATCAATGCAAACTTATTCGTAAGGAATTTGAATTAATTTGGAAACGCAAAAGTGAATTTTAACTGCAGATGGACATGAAATCTGAAATTCCCTGATAATGGGAAAGGTGAGGGTCTGGTTTTTTCCTCCATATTTATAGAAATACAGGATTAATCAGACTTGATTAGCCCTTTGTCCATCTTGGGCCAGTATTATACTTAGATACCTGATGCCTCAGAAGAAGATGAAAATGTTCCTTACGCACATAGTGCTAGCTGGCTGTCCCAGGTTCTGAATGAGGTGGGGAGAGTCTTCCTTGGCCTTCATAGGTCAACTGCTTATTAAGCCCTTGTTTCACAGCTGGCATGAACCCAAGTGTTAGTAGTCATAAGATTTTATTTATTTCACTTTAAACAACATAACATGTTTAGACAAGACTGTCCCATCCATGTGAAATAACAATAACAGCAGCAATTCCTGTCCAATAGAAAATAGGCACTTACACAATAATAATAATCCCCACCCCTCAGATTCCCCAAAGAAACCCCACACTCGGAGCACCTTAGCCTTTCCTAGGTTCTAGCCCGAGGAAGACTGGCTTCACAGTGTGACCTGAAAGTCACCACATTTGGGCTAATTTCAGCCTGGTAGGGGTGAATGCCACGGTTATCAGATTCTTATCTAATTCTCTTTTGGACCCAGTTGTACTTTTGACCTTCACAACATCCCATAACAGTGAGTTCCAAAGGATGACTGCATTGTGTAAAGAAGTACTTCCTTATGTTTGTTTTAAAACTGCTGTCTGTTGATTTCATTGGGTACCCCTGGTTCTTGTTATGTGAATGGGTAAATAACACTTCCCTATTCACTTTTTCCACACCAGTCATGATTTTATAGACCTCTGTCATACCCCCCCTTACTCCTCTCTTCTGTAAACTAAACAGTCTCAGTCTTTTTAATCTCTCCTCACATGGAAGCTGTTCCATACCCCTCCTCATTTTTGTTGCTCTTCTCCATACCTTTTTCAATTCTAATATATCTTTTTGTGATGGAGTGACCAGAAATGCACGCAGTATTCAAGGTGTGGGCATACCATGGATTTAGATAGTGGCATTTTGATACTTTATGTCTTCTTATTACTCTCTTTGCTAATGGTTCCTAATGTTCTGTTAATTTTTTTTTACTGCTGCTGCACATTGAGTGGATGTTTTCAGAGAACTATCCATGATGATGCCAAGATCTTTCTTGAGTGGTAATGGCTAATTTAGACCCCATCACTTAGTGTGTACAGTTGGGATTATTTTTTTCCATTGTGCATTACTTTCCTCTTAGCAACATTGAATTTTACCTGCCATTTTTTTTTCTCAGTCACCCAGTTTAGATAGATCCCTTTGAAACCCTTCCCAGTCAGCTTTGGATTTAACTATCTCCAGGTAATTTTATATCATCTGCAAATTTTGCCACATCACATACCCTCTTTTCCAGATGATATATGAATATGTTAGATAGCACAGGTCCCAGCATAGATCCTTGGGTGATCCGGTGTTTACTTTTCTCCATTGTGAAAACTAATAATTTAGTCCTACCGTTTGTTTCCCATCTTTTAACCAGTTACTGATACATGAGAGGACCTTCCCTCTTATCCCATGACTTCTTAGGGTTTCTGAGAAGATAGTGGGGATCCAGTTGCTAGGATATTGACATCTAGCAACCAGCGACTTCCCTGCCTTTTCTTAGGGAAGCTGAACAACAGATTTTCCAGGTGGAGATCAAGGGTCTGGAGCACTATGAGTTGGGAGAGAAGAGTTAGCTGCTGGAAGGAGTTGGGGCTCTTACCTGAAGTTTGAGCCAGGAGGTCAGACGGAGGAAGGGAGACAGAACTTGAAACAAGGGGTTCACTACAGCTTGGCTGGGCTCTGGACTAATTAGAATGTACTATGCTTTAACCTTCATTTCTCTAGATTACCCTAATGATTTCCTATGCTGTGTTCCAATTAAGAAATAAATGCTACTGTTTTGACAGTGCTATGTGAGTGTCACTGCAAATGCTCAGCAAAGTGCATTCATCCCCAAAGAGGGTACAGGTCTCTGTCAGGAGCCTGGCTCAGTTGGGCTTGCTGAACAGAGCTCAAGGTGTGAAGCAGGAATGCTGTAGGCCCAGAAATCCTGTGTAAGGAGACAGTGGAGCCAACTGGCTTACCTTGAAGGAAGAGCGAGACCCTGAGAGGGTCTGGCACACTGAAGGGGCCTGCTAGAGACTGTTCCAAAGCTGGGGCTATAACACCAATCCTGTGAGTCTATGACACTGGCTCCTCAAGGGACAATCGTATCAGGAGTACGAATAGCAATTGCTGCCCTGCTCTACATATGCCACTCCTTGGAACTTTAAGTAAATCCAGGAGTGTCCACTTTAACACCCATAATAACTATAGATATTATTGGAACAGTCATAGAATTCATGTGTAGCCACAGTACAGATTCTTCGCAATGAGATCTTCATAGCCAACTCTGTCTCAGTCCTCAGATGGCAGTCTGGTCTTGCTTGGGACTTCTAGGCCACAAAACTTCATGCATCCATGTGACCCCTTTTGTCAGGCTTCACCTATGCAGGCTCCAAGTTTGGCTGAGTAAGGTCTGTCCCAAAGAGAGACTCCTTGGATAAGAGAGTCTCACTTCCTCCCAGTGGCTGGACATCTCTCACCCGATGGGAATAGAGAGAGAGAGTTTGTGTGTGGTGGGGGGGGTCCCTTGCTTCTGCCCCACCCACAGACACTCATGACAGATGTATCCCTCCGAGGCAAGGTTGGCACACCTGGTTAACCGTATAGCTCAGGGCTTCTGGACTTCTTAAAAGTGGCACACACCAGGTCAACCAACTCAAGCTTCAAGCAGTCCATGAAGCATGCAAAAAATTCCTCCCCTTCATTCAGTCCACTTGGGTCCAGGTAAAATCAGACAATGTGACCACTGCTTAATATATAAACACACAGAGGGAATCAAGGTTTTCATCACTCTGCAGGGAGGTGGTGCACTTCTGGAACTGGTGCATTCACCACCAGATCATCCTCTGCAGTGCTTCTACCTGAGGTAATGAATTCCTGAGCAGATAGCCTCAGCAGGCATTTTCACAAGTGGGAGCTCTACCTATCTGTCACCCAGTGAATCTTTTGCCAGTGGGGATCCCCATTTTCCAACCTTTTTGCAACCCAGGACAATAGAAGGTGTTCAACTTATTGCTGTCTGGATGCTCGGGGAGCTGCTCCAGAGAGGATGCATTCCTAGTCCACTGGTCAGACCTGTAGATGTACACCTTTCCTCCCATTCCGCTCCTGCCATGAGCCCCTCAAAAGACCAGCCACAGCAATTCTGGTTCACCAGGCCCCAAAAGGTGGCCTCCTACCCATGCATTCACCTGTACTATTTCCAGACCTACGGTCACAGAACAGGAGTGGCACCAGGTATCCCAAACCGGCACCCCTTCATCTGACAGCCTGGTTTTGGGATGGATGACAGATTTAGAGAGATCCTGCTTGAAGAAAGTTCTGTTTGTCCTTTTCAAAAACAAAAAACCTTCTATAGGAAAGTGTTACACTGCTAAGTGGGAGTGGTTCTCCCTGTGGTGTCAGAGGCACAATTTGCGTCTAGAGAAATCTGGCATTTCTCTTATCCTGGACTGTCTCCTCTCATTTGAAGTCACAGGCCTATCCATTAGTAAATTAAGGGTTTGTTTAGCAGCTATCAATGCCATTTATTCTCTGGTAGAGGGTTTCACCATTCCACAACAGTCAAATTCTTAAAAGGCACCATCAGAATGTTCCTACCAGTATCAAGACCTACTCTGTTTTGGGATCGGAACCTACTGCTTTTCCAATTCATGAAACTGCCCTTTGAACTCTTGGCCTCCTGCTGCCTCTTACTTTTATCAATGAAGGTAGCCATCCTCACAGACATTACCTCAGCCAAGAGAGTAGTTGAGCTTAGGGCCCTTAGGGTGGGCTTGGCTTATATTGTCTTTCACAGGGACAGAGTATCCCTGAGACTGGACTGCAAATGCATCTTTGAGGTTCCATCTGACTTTCACTTGAACTGGGCACTCCACCTACCTGTTTTTTGGGGGGTTTTTTTACCCAAGATCTCAGGAATATAGATGCAGGGAAAGGAATGCTGGAGCCCTGCAGACATCCAGTCTGGATAGGACAAAGCACTTTAGAAGATCTCCATGACTATTTGTCTCCATATCTGAGAGGATGAAGGGAGAGGCAATGTCTTCTCAGGGATTCTCAGAATGGGTTTCCAGCTGTATCCCTCTCTGCTATGAGAGGGCAGGAGCCCCTCCTTCACAGTCTGTCAGGGCTCGCTCTACCTGAGTGCAAGCTGCCTCAGTGGCATCCTTTCAAGAAGTCCCACTCTTGGAAATCTATAGACTGGCAGATTGGCTCTATTGGCATGTTACCGGGCACTATTCCCTGATTCAAGCCTCAGCTGAGGATGCTTCCTTCGTTTCTGCAGTCCTGCTAACTGGTGCAAAGCATGGGTGCGGATGAAGCTTCCCCTACCCTGCCTCTTCCCCTTGAGGCCACACCCCTGCTTGTGCTCTTAGCCCCCCCACCCGGCCCTGACCGGAGGACAAGGGGGCAGGTTTGGGGCTCAGTCAGAGCTACGAGGACAGGGGGGAGAGAGGGGGCTGAGAGCTCGTCCCCAGCCAGACTCAAACTCTCAGCCTCGGCCAGGACCACGTGCAGCTCTTGGCTCTGGCTGGGGCTCTGAGCCTGGAGCCTTTCCCCCATTGTGTCCCTTCCACCTGCAGCCCTGCCCCCATTCTGCCCCTACTCCGCCTCTTCTCCCTCCCCCCAAGACCCACCCCTGCTCACTGCTTCCTCCTCCCCCTCTCTCCTGTGGCCCTGAGACCAGAAAAGCTCTATGCCCCTGACGTGGCCCAAGGGCTGTGACGGAGTAGGGCGATTTTTCCGGGGGCCCCAAATCCACCATTTCCCCTCCCCCTGGTGGCATGAGGTGTAGGGAAGCTTATCCTCCCCCAGCCTCCATTGCGCACGACCCGGGGTGCAAAGCTCTTCCTCGCACTTGCCTTCTCAATGGGCACTGCTTGGGAGTTGCTCATAGTGAATACCCGTAGCGACTAGTGCTCAAAGAGAGGGAAGTAAGGGTACGGCTACACTTCCCACGTTACAGCGCGGCCACAGCAGCCCTGTCACATGGGCAGTGTAGACATGCTTTATAGCCGGGGGAGAGCTCTCCTGGCGATTTAAAAAAAAAAACAACCCACCCCTAACGAGCGGTGGTAGTTTTATTGCTGGGAGTGCAGCTTTTAGCGCTTTTCAGTGCTAAAACTTTTTGTCACTGTGTTTTTTCACACCTGCTGAAAGTGGCAGTGTAGTCACAGCCTTACTTACATTATAGTAACAGGAGTTCTTTGAAATGTGTGGTTCCTATGAATATTCACAATCCACCTTCCTTCCCTTATGCTTCGGATTCTCACATGATTCACAGCAGAGTTGGAATTGGAGAGCAGTTTGCCCCACCCCATCACACCCTCTGTTTGCAGCACAGGGAGAGACAGACACTGCTATTGAAGAATTTCTGGTTGCGGGAGCAGTGAATAACCATAGGGACCATGCATCTCAAAGGACTTCCATTATCATAAAGTAATTAACTTTCCTTTATTGATCTCCCAGATGTTTACATGTGTGCGCAATGGACTGTTAATAATCTAAACATCAACAATGTCATCATTAGATTTCAGAGTTGTCAGTTTACTATAATTTTAACAGAAACCTCAAGACTGAGTGCTTATCCCCCAGTGCTGAGCTGGATATTCCATAGATATTGTCATGGAGGGCAGTGGGGCAGCAAGATTGCATAAAGAACATTAAAAGTAATATGGCATTAAAAGTAATGTCAGAATAGCTCCAGAGATGTTAGTGTATTTGTATTCTTATTTCATTTATTCAAATGGCTTGAAGGGGGGTGGGTCCCTGCCACATAATTTAGATATAATAAACTATCAACTCTATTTACCTCAAATAATTACATCCATTGGACTTGTATCTTATCACTGAGAACTGGACTGAGACAAACTCATTAACCTGGTCTGTATTCCAGGCAGCATCCCAGAGGGTATCCCATTACCAATTCCTGCAGCCACTCTCACATAAAAACTTTTTAAAAACCAAATCTGTAATTCTGTAGTACAGGATCTTTTCTGTGTGCTCTCCCCTGCAGATCTGGTTGCTGTCCTATGTCCTAAAGGTCCTCTTCGTATGTTGGTTGAAACCGCTCAAGAGAGAAATGAAACACTCTTCCCAGCACTTATTTACTCCTGTAAGTATATTTCATTAAGGCTTTTAGATTTATAATCTCTTGCCTGACCTTGAGGAAAGGAGATGTAATCATCCCATTGGCTTCTTTTGATTTAATATGTTCTGTTGTATGCGCAGCTGGAAATCACATTTCATTTCCTTGGGCCTCAAATTTTTCATTTGCTATTTGCTCAGAAACCTGGAATATGTTCTTTGTAAGATATACGAAGATAAAAACAGCACACGTTGTTCTTTTTAAATTAAAATGGAAAAGTGGTAAAGGATCTTGGTCCGGCCAAAACAGTATCAGTAGAACGTGAATCTAGCACACTTATGATAGGCTTTGTTTCTATTTAGAAATATTTGTCCATTTGCAGGGCTTAAACAATCTACTCGCTACAGAGAAGGGGGAACTCATGTTGGTGAGCGAGGGGATCCTATCCCGTGTATTCCTACAAGAAATAGATTTTCTTCAGACTTTTAAAAATTATGTTTCTAGCTTATGGTTGCAAGCAATAACCCTTTAAATGTGAATTGCTTCTGTGTTCTCTGTATGTGTTTGCTTCTGGTTTTGCTCATAGTTTGTCAACCAGAAATTATTTGGAATTTTGACACAAATCTGCAGACTAGTTTTAACCCAAAAACATGTTTAGGCTTTATTCACAAAGTGTATGTATGGGGGCAGGCGGTGTGCCCACCTTGTAACTTATAGTTCAGTGCTTAGAGCACTCACCCAGTAAGTGGGAGATCTAGTTCAATCCTTCCCTCCGCTGATATGAAGCAGGGATTTGAACTTGGGTCTCTCCTCCTCCCCCATCTAACCACTGGGCTATATTTTGGTGTAGTCTGGGTTATAGTGTTATGATCTTTCTCAGTCTTTCCTGTTGAAACTGTTCTACCTTTTATAAATAATTACGCATTGGAGCAAAGGTTGAACTTCAGTTTCCCACGGTTGAGGTGAGTGCCCTAACCACTGAGCTATAGAGTGATTCTTATTTCCTCTCTATGTTCCAACAACTATTCAAGTACTTTATACAAAGTAGGACAGCTTCAACAGGAGACACACCTGTCCCAGGATGTTCTGTAGTCCAGGTACTCTCCTAAGTGTGGGAGAAGACACAAGTTCAAGTCCCAGCTCCATATCAGGCAAATGGGGGAATTGATCCTAGGTCTCCCCCATGCTGGGTGAATGCCCTAACCATTCAGCTAAAAGTTATAAGGTAAGAACCACAACTACTTCTGGCAGTTTTGTGAATCTGGCCTTTAAAAAATGCCTGGAAACAAGACCTTTTTAGGTTGAAATTCACTAACATTTTTTCCAAATTTTTAGATTTAGCTCAAGTAGAACCAAAAAAATCAGTTATTTGCCCAGCTCTAGTAAGCAGCAGCAGTGTAAAACTAGCACAAATCTGATCATTTTCACTGCTGCTGTTCATAATCCTGGGAGCAGCAGTGAAATTGTCAAGAATCAACAAATTTTACTTTGCTGCTGCTCAGGAAAACTCTGGGTTGAAACAGAAGAAGGACTGAAACTAAAATGCCAGGTGAAGATAAAGTACCAGACACACACTTTTACCTCCAGCAGCTAAGAGTCTCTGGGATAGGGAGAAGAGAGTTATTTCTCCCTTCCAGCAGCCATATTTTAGACTAATCAGGTACCCAGAAGACAGAAGCTGATTTAAAAAAAACCTGAGCCCCCGAGTGAGGTCCACTATGGTAATGCCAACTTCCTCTCCCTTACCAGCAGCTGGGGCTGGATTTCTTACCAGGGCATCACCCATGGAGCTTACTATTGGGGATTCCTGCTCATCTTGCATCTTGATTTCTGGCTAGTGGGAGTATATAGAGCTTTTTAATCACTGTTTATTCAGACTGGGTAAGTTCAGAATATCTGGTTAAACCGCTTACCCAGTCGGCTCTCTTGTAGTGTTGAAATACATAAGACCCCTTACAACTGGGGGAGGGACTGTGGTCTTGTGGCTGACAGGAAGTCAGGAGTTGTCTTTTTCCTAGCTCTGACATTAACTCACTATCTGATCTTCCCCCACCTCAGTTGTCTTGTATAAAATGGGGTCAATACCGATCTCATAGGGGTGTTGTGAGGCTTGTTTTGGGGAAGAAAACTGTTTGAGATCATCTGAAAGGCTCTACAGAAGGCAAGTTATAAAGAATCCAAAATACTCTGACAATGAATGGAAGACTGGTTGTTTAAGGGGAACTGCAGTGTTTTTATCCAAAATAAAAAAAAATTAACATTAAAGATTAGGGTTTTAAAAGCTGGCCAGAAGTTCATGATAAATGCAGTTTATTACCTGGATATTGCCATCTCAGATATAGAAGGGTGGGACATATGTGATGATATCCAGCTCATCAGACAGATTGTTACCTGGAGATCTGACTTGTTAGGGTGTCCACCACTGACATTTTCCATACATACTAGCTTTGGGATACTATTATGTCCTGAAAACCTAGCAAATATCATATTAATTCAGAAATCATTGTACAGACACTTCCGGACTTACGCAAGCGTTCCGGAACGCATTGCGTAACTCAAATTTTGCTTAAGTCAGGAACGTATATCTGACAATTATGCCCCCAAAAAAACCCTCTTGTTTCTAGCTTATGGAACCTTTTCTGTAAGCGCGGGTTTGCGTAAGTTGGGTTTGCGTAACCCAGGGGACGTCTATATTAAAATGTCAAGCACAGTAGAAATGTCTTATGTTGTAGACTCCAGTTGACTGCTCAGGAGAGAAGGGTGTGGTGTGGAGGGGATGGCGGGGAGGTAAGAGTAGGATGTAGTGAGGGTTGACTTACCTGTCACAATCTTAGTTCTGTTGTACTGGTAACATCCGCCCAAGCCGGCTTAGCCCTTCTATATGCCCAAGAAGTGGAAGTTAGGGCTGGGAAACAGCAAACTTGAACTACAAATAAACAACTTAAATTGAATAAAATTAAATTGTGAAAGAATAGGAGAAGTGACCAGCCTTTTAAAAAGAAAAATAGCTTCTATAGATACAGTTACCAGCACTGCCTGTGTAAACTGATGCTACTTTAATACCAGTCATTATACTTCCAAATGAAAATCTGGTTGCTTCTGCACAGGAGAGTAGGAGGAGAATCATCAGTACAGTTTTTCAATGTGTACTCTTAATGGGAAACTGTATCTCTAGGCAGCTGCACCTTGACTGTAATTTTTATAACACTTATTATGACCAGTCTGTATCCAGTCAGATCTAGAAAATGTGTTGTAGCTGAAACTGACTTCATCCCAACTATTAGTATGCCCTTAAGTATTTTAAAAGGAAGTAAAACCGCCTGTGACAGAAGATAGTTGCAGCAGAAAAATGATACCCCAGTGCTGACGCCACAGTTTGTCCTCTGACACATGTTGACCAACGTCTTTTCTTCAATAGCAACGATGATGTGGCTAGTGAACATGGCTGAGGAAGACCCGGAAGCCCAACGGAAAGCTTCCAAAAGCTCCACTTATGATAAACAAGGTGAGGATTTCTTTTGCATGTTATCTTATAGTAGAACATCTTCATAGAGAAAAGCGGCAAAGAGTCTTGTGGCACCTTATAGACTAACAGACATATTGGAGCATAAGCTTTTGTGGGTAAATTCCCGCTTCGTCGAATGCATGCACAGGTCTCTTGGCTGCTTTTTACAGATCCAGACTAACACGGCTATCCCTCTGATACTTCATAGAGAACTGTCCCTGCTTTCAGATGGAGCTTTTTAAACACACTTTTTGCGCAGATAATACATGGTTCTCCACTCCCTCAGAGTGATAGCCCTGCTAGAAATAATCTGTTTTAACTGCAAATGATGATCAGTTAATATGCAATTAATACTCTTGCAGCTATTTATTATTGTGGAACTCATGGTTTCTATTTAAGAGACTTGTCTCAACAACAAGTACTGACTGAGCTCAGTTCAGTGCAGAGGATAGTTGTGGTAAGGCAACATCCATGTGCAGGGAAAGACACAGTTTATAAAATGAGATTTTAAAGAATAAGGCCACATTGAAAGGGCAGATTTGATCAGGTTTCCTGATAGTCCATTCACAGATTTCTCTACGACACTGAGTGGGTTCTGTTTTCTTCCTTTTTCTAAGGGCTCCCATCCAGTGAGCTTGTGGTATAGAGCTGTTGTCTCACTGGATAGATTCAGGCCTGGTCTACACTACGCATTTAAACCAAATTTAGCAGCGTTAAACCGATTTAACCCTGCACTCGTCCACACAACGAGGCCCTTAATATCGATATAAAGGGCTCTTTAAACCTGTTTCTGTACTCTTCCCTGACGAGAGGAGTAGCGCTGAAATCGGTATTGCCGTGTTGGATTAGGGTTAGTGTGGCCGCAAATTGACGGTATTGGCCTCCGGGTGGTATCCCACAGTGCACCATTGTGACCACTCTGGAAAGTGATCTGAACTCGGATGCACTGGCCAGAGTAGACAGGAGAAGCCCGCGAACTTTTGAATTTCATTTCCTTTGCCCAGCGTGGAGCTCTGATCAGCACGTGGTGGCGATGCAGTCCCAAATCCAAAAAGAGCTCCGCAGGACTGTACAGGAGATACTGGATGCTGATCGCTGTATGGGGAGACAAATCTGTTCCATCAGAGCTCCGTTACAGAAGACGAAATGACAAAGCATTTAAAAAATCTCCAGCTATGCTAGACGGAGGCCACAGCAGGGACTCGCACAGTGCTGCGTGACAAGCGTAACGGAAAGGCAAAGAATCAAATGGAACGCTCATGGAGGGAGGGAGGGGGGACTGAGGACTCCAGGCTATCCCACAGTCCCCGCAGTCTCCAAAAGCATTGGCATTCTTGGCTGAGCTCCAGTGGCTGAAGGGTCAGAAACATTGTCCAGTGGTTCAGGGTATATATCTCGTCAATTTCCCCCTTTTCCCTCCGTGAAAAAAAGGGAAAAAAATCAATTCTTGCCATTTTTCAAATGTCATCTGTATGTCTACTGCATGCTGCTGGTAGACGCGGTGCTGCGGCGATGGAACGCTAGATCCCCCTCCCCTTCCTTTCCTGATGGCAGACGGTACAAAATGGTGGAAAACCATCATCAGCCTGTGAGTGCTCCTGGCTGGCCTCAGTGAGGTCAGCTGGGGGCGCCTAGGTAAAAATGGGAATGACTCCCTGTCATTCCTGGCAAACGGTGCAAAATGCTGGGTAACCATCCTCATCATAGCAGCTGGAGCCTAAGCTCCATCAGCCCCCCACCCCCGCCTTTCATGTCTAAAGAAAAGATTCTGTACTCCCTGGACTATCATAGCAGCTGGAGGCTGCCTCCCCCTCATTTTATCTCGCTAAAAAGTCAGTGTTTCTTATTCCTGCATTCTTTATTACTTCATCACACAAATGGAGGGACACTGCCACGGTAGCCCAGGAGGGGTGTGGGAGGAGGGAAGCAATGGGTGGAGTTGTTGCAGGGGCACCCCCTAGAATGGCATGCAGCTCATCTTTTCTGCAGGATCTCTGGGACTCTGACCCGGAGCGACTGCGCACTCTGGTTCTCTAGTAGACTTGCTCCATATTCTAGGCAGGACTGACTATTTTTAGACAAAACATAAAGAAGGAGATGACCCGGGGAGTCATTCCCATTTTTGTCCATGTGCCCCCAGCTGACCTCAATGAGGCCAGCCAGGAGCACCCATGACAGCAGCAGACGGTACAAAATGATTGATGTGGGGGAAAAGACCACCACCCAGTTAATTTTGGATCAGACGGCCTGAGGCACCTTTATTGTTATAACAAGATTACAAGTATGCACACAGGGAGAAATGGCATGACCTCATGCAAGAGATAAGCCGCTCTGTCCCTTACAAATTTCACCAAGCTTATAAAGGTTAAAACCGCAAAACGTCATATAGATTACACAAGTTCTTTGCCATTTTTGGTAATGCAATTTTGCAAATCAGCAGATTATTTACTGTAAGTTCAGTTTGGGGTATTTCCAGTTATTGTTTTGGAATTATATTGACTGTCTTATGACTCCTTGATTTGCAAATACATATTGCAAAGGTCATTAAAATAGTGCATATCAGCAAGCTAGTTGAACATATTTCATGTGTTCTGGCAGTAATTGAGCTGGTTATTTTGATAACCCCTCCTTGGAGTTTCCCTTAAGCAAGCATTATTTATTATTTTGCATATACTGCATAAAGCAAAGCTGGCACTCGAGGGGACCCCTTGTCCCCCCTTCTAGTTCCTCTTTTGTCAGTGTTTCATACCCCATTTTCTCATATTTAGTTTCTCCACACCCAGTGCCTGATATGTTGCTAAGCAAGTTTAGTTTGAGAACTAAAACCATGGCTTTTACTTAACAATTATTGGCCTTTATTAAGTTTAGCCAAAGTCTAGGACCTGAATATATGAACCTATAAACTAATAAAGCCGAAGCATTACTTGTTACCATATTATATTATGTTAGAATTCAGATGCCCGTATTAATGGCAGGGACCGGCACCGACGTACTGTTTGTATTCCATTTTAACCAGTACCCTGATGGCGTATCCATGACAGTGACAGCAACTCTTATAAGCAGCTGCAAAATCAGGCCCTATATGGAGAATTACAAAGCTTCCTTTAAAAGGCCCTCACATTGATAACCGTCATCTCATCACCAATTTATCATGGCAGATGGTGCAAGAGGGATGGTAACCATCTCTGCTACCTTGCAAAGGCAAATGAATGCTGCTGTGTAGCACTGCAGTACCGCCTCTGTCAGCAGCATCCAGTACACAACAGTGATAAAAGGCAAAACAGGCTCCATGTTGCCATGCTATGGCGTCTGGCCCAGGGCAATCCAGGGAAAAAGGACGTGAATGCATTGGTCCTGCTTTTGCTTTCACGGAAAGGAAGTTGGAGGTTACACGACAATTCCCAGAATCACCTCGCGACACTTGTTTTTGCACCATCATGCATTGGGATCTCAACCCAGAATTCCAATGGGCAGGGGAGACTGCGGGAACTATGGGATAGCTACGGGATAGCTACCCACAGTGCAACGCTCCAGAAATCGATGCTAGCCTCGGTACCTGGACACACACCACCGAATGAATGTGCTTAGTGTGGCCGCATGCACTCGACTTTATACAATCTGTTTTACAAAACCGGTTTATGTAAAATTGGAATAATCCCATAGTGTAGACATACCCTCAAAGACATTCTGCTGACAAAAAGTCCTCATGTTGTCATGCCAGATCATGATATAATGTGATGACATTTTGCTGTAACATCATATTGCATCAACACGTCTCACGGTAACTGGTTAAAAGATAGGAAACAAAGCATAGGAATAAATTATCAGTTTTCACAATAAATAGCGGATTCCCCCACCCCCAGGGATCTGCGGCCAGTTCTTTTCAACATATTCATAAATGATCTGGAAAAAGGGGGTAAACAGTGAGGTGGCAACATTTGCAGGTGATACAAACTTATTCAGAAAGGTTAAGTCCAAAGCTGGACTGCGAACAGTTACAAAGGGATTGCACAAAACTGGGTGACTGGGCAACAAAAATGGCAGATGAAATTCACTGTTGGTAAGTGCAGAATAATGTACTTTGGAGAAAACAATACCAACTTGTAGCGGGGTAGTTACCCCGCTCCTGCCCTGAAGGGCCTAAAACAGCCCTGGGAAAGGGCTGGGGCAGGGGAAAAGCTGGGCTGATTGGTAGAGCAGCCACAGCTGGGCCACACCCCAATCAGGCCACAATTGGCCTGTATAAAAAGGCTGTGAGCCAGAGGCCCAAGAGAAGTCTCTCTCCAGGCTGGGGAAAGGGTACTGGAAGTGAACCAGGGCTGGGGAGAGCCAGAGGAGCAGGGGAGCTCGAGGCTAGCAACTCCCCAGACTGCGGGGCCTGGTCCAGGGCCCATAGAGGTACTGGGAGGCAAAGGCAGGAGGTCCAAACCCCCTGGTGGCTTTTACACTGCAGTCCGCCCCAGGGAGTGGGGGCTTGATGATGACTGGCAGTAGCCCAGACTGAAGCGAAGTGGGGAGTAGAGGGTTGGGGGTTCCCCAGAGAGGGGAGACTCAGAGGCAGAGTGAGGGGTTACTGCCAGGGGGCAGCTCCCCAGATAACAGGGCACCGGAGTCCAGGAAGGGACGCGGGGGCCTAGCAGCAGTGGAACACCGGCTTGCAGAGGGTGCTCCAAGGCTGGAAATGAGCAAATTCCCAAGACACCAGCAGGAGTGCCGCATGGGTGAGTCCCACATCGCTACACAACTGTACGTATAAAATGACTGAGTCTAAGTTAGCTGTTACCGCTCAAGAAAGAGATCTTGAAGTCGTAGATAATTCCCTAAAAACATCAGCTCAATGTGAAGCAGCAGTCAAAAAAGCAAACAAAATATTTGGAACCATTAGAAAAGGGATAGATAATATGACAGAAAATATCTTAATGTCACTATATAAATCCATGGTATGCCCACATATTGAATGCTGCCTGCCATTTACATCATCCCATCTCAGAAAAGATATATTACATTGGAAAAATTACAGAGAAGGGCAGCAAAAATTATTAGCTTCTGTATGAGAAGACATTAAAAAAGCGGGGACTTTTTAGTTTAGAAAAAAGACAACTAAATGGGGATATGATAGAGGTCTGTAAAATTATGACTGATGTGGAGAAAGTGAATGACAGTGTTGTTTACTCCTTCACATAGTACAAGAACCAGGGGTCACCCAATGAAATTAATGGGCAAGCAGTTTTAAAACTAACATAAGGAAGTATTCTTCACACAACATACAGTCAATCTCTGGAACTTGTTGCTAGGGGATGTTATGAAGGCCAGAACTAGAACTGGGCTCAGTAAAGAATTAGGCAAGTTCACAGAGAATAAATCTATCAGTAGCTGTTAGCCAAGATTGTCAGGGCCGCAACCCGTGTTCTGGGTGTCCCTAAACCTCTGACCACCAGAAGATGGAACTGGATCACTTGATAAATTGCCCTGTTCTGTTCATTTCCTCTATCATAAACCTTTCTCCCAAATCTGGACCTTAGCGTCCAAAATCTGGGTGCTTGTATGAAACTCCCCCAAGCTTATTACCAGCTTGGATCTGATCTCGCTGCCACCATCCAAAATTTCCAGGGTTTTGGCCCCCTCTGGTCTCCCCAAAACCTTCCGGGACCCCAAGACTCAGAAACCCTGGAGCCTACAAACAAAGGGAAATAACCCACTTCCCTTCCCTCTCTCTCTCCCACCCAGACTTTCCTCTCTGGGCTAACCATGGGAGTATTGATGCAATCTCTTTACATCACAATATAGAAGCATATCTCCTCTATTCCACAAGAGACAAACCCCAATTACAAGGAACCAGAAGAGATTCTATCTCTCCTCCCCCTTAGCTTCTTCCGCCCTGGGACATTAGGAGAGTTAAACACAGAGCGTAGTGTTTCCCCTCCCCCTGTCTTTCCTTTCTCCTTAACCAGAGAAAACTCAAACAGGTTTTAAAAGAAAGCTTTATATAAAAAAGAAAGAAAAAGACATAAACATATTCTCTGTAACAAGATGACAATACAGGGCTATTGCTTATAAGAAAATATGAATAAACAGTCGATTCAAAAAGATATCCAATTTGAACCATTCCAACAAGTTACACACATGTAAATACACCAAAACAACATAAAAGCCTATATTGTTTTTCTACCTGTACTTACAAGTTGGACACAGAAGATTAGAAGAAGAAAGAAGCTTATCATAGCTGAGAGACAAACAAAAGACTCAGAGTCCAAAAATTCCCTCCCTGACTTTGAAAAATCCAGTTTCCTGATTGGTCCTCTGGTCAGGTGTTTGGTTCCCTTTGTTAACTCTTTACAGGTAAAAGAAACATTAACCCTTAGCTATCTATTTATGACATCCTCTAACACATCAGGGATCAGCCACTGTTGGAAGACAGGATACTGGGCTAGATAGACCATTGGTCTGCCTCACTGTGGCCATTCTTATGTTAGAAAAGAGCTGGAAAGGACCTTGAAAAGTCATCAAGTCCAGGCCCCTGTGCTGCGGAAGGACCAAGTAAACCTAGACCATCCCTGACAGGTGTATTTTAAAAACAGATTAGATAACCTCCAATGATAGGGATTACAAAACCTCCCTTGTAAACCTATTCCAGAGCTTAATTATCCTAATAGTTAGAAAGTTTTTTCCTAATATCTAACCTAAAATTTCCCTTGTGGCAGATTAAATCCATTATTTATTGTCTGACCTTCAGTGGACATGGAGAACAATTGATCACAGTTTTATAACAGTTTTTAACATATTTGAAGGTCCTTCTTTTCAGTCGTCTTTTCTCCAGACTAAGCATATTCAGTCTTTTTAACCTTTCCTCATGGGTCAGGTTTTCTAAACCTTTCATCGTTTTTGTTGCTTTCCTCTGGACTCTCTCCAATTTGTCCACATTTTTCCTAAAGACTTCAGCTGAGATCTCACCTCTGCCAACTAGAGGAGGAAGGTTACTTGATGTGACTTACTGTATTAACAGGAGTGTCTATGTATGAGAAACACTTTTGAAATAAGTTTTATATTATTATTTTCTTCCCTTGAGCTGCAGCAAACCAGATTCAGAATGAAGATGCTGACATGGATGATGGAGGTTTCAATCCGGAATGGGAGCAACAAAGGGATAGCAGAATAGGGCCCCTTGAATCCACTCCTGAATCCCGGGCTGCTGTTCAGGCTCTCCCTAGTAACTCCCAAGCCAGCGAGGACCCAGAAGAGAGTAAGTATCGTTCCAAGACTGAATAAATGTACATTTGATTTTCAGTCAGCTAAAGATAACGTGCCTATTCATTCATATGTTACTTACATAGACACATAGGACGGGCTGAAAATTCCCCAATGATTAGGACATGTTGACCCACCTGATGACCTTCACAGGACTGGATGGACTTAAACCATCATGTAACAGCAATGACCTGAATGGCTTTTTTTCAGTCCACTGATGGTCAGAGAGTGTCATTCATTTGAATACAGACCTTTCAACTGTGATCCTTGCCTTTGTCACCTCAAGATTAGAATACCGCAGTACACTCTGCACAAAACTACATGTTAGGTCTAATTAAAAACCAAAGTTCAATGCGGGATGTTGCAGCTTGCTTGCTTGTTTTTTGCTTTTTTTTCCCTGTAGCAACCTGCTTGTTAAGTACAGTGTCTCTCATTGAGCACATAACATCAATAGTCGGGATCTGCACAGGCAGGCTTTTCGTTTCCAGGTGGAATTTAAGGTGTTGTTGGACCTGTAGAGCGTTAAGCATTTTCAGACCTGCCTGTCTGGCAGACTGTCTCTCTCCCCATGTGTTATTACCATAGTTGTGATCAGTGAAGGCATTTGTTTACAGTGGTAGGATGTTAGTAGGGTGTATTACATAACAGCATCTTTGGCATTTATTGCCTACCTTTCTCCAAAATAACCCAAATCTCTGTTGACCTTCAGAGTGAACTGCAAAGCCTCTTTCTTTGGTAGAGCTTTTGGGGAGGACACTTAGGGGCATAGGGGTCTTGGGAGTGGGATGAAGTGTATTTTAGTCTTTTAACAACTGACCTAATTCTTTTGTGTAGACTGGCTGTGTTGGTAGACAGTTATAGTTTTCTGAATGGATTGTTATTTAAAGTAACTGTTAGATTCCTATCCCAGGCTATAGGCACTTTTTCTCCCTGCCCCTGTGGGTACTTTAAATGAAGAAAATAATAAATTGTTCCAAAATGTGTGTCTTTGTCCCTCTATTTCTACAATCAGTAGTTCTAGGAGCATATTTACAATGCTGCTGGTCATACTTGTCAGCCAGCAATAACTTGTTAGAAGTTTGTTGGGAAATTCACGTTTTGTGGCAGTAGCTTTGTAGCCATTGCACTGATCACTGAGCGTTTAATACACTGCAACAGTATTTAAATGTTTAATATCATCAGCATGGTAAGACAGCATTCTCAACACTCCCTTTTTCGTCAAGTTACTGTTCAACACGACTTGACTTGAGAGAGAATTGTTTTAGCATGCAGTGATCACTGTGCAGAGCAAGCAGTGATACAGTCTGTTAATTCAAAACACTAGTTTTGTGTTTTTAAGAGTGAGTTGGGATGTTGTAAGTATTTTTTTTAATGTCACTTTGCTAATAAAGGTAAGTGAACACATTCTGTACTAGATGCATCCAGTAAGGTTCCCACTGAATTTTTCCTTTAAAGTTTAGCATCTGTCTCTGGAGCTTGGGTTATTAATCACTAGGGTGACCAGATGTCCTGATTTTATAGGGAAAGTCCCAATTTTGGGGTCTTTTTCTTATATAGACTCCTATTACCACCCACTCTCTGTCCTGATTTTTCACATTTCCTGTCTGGTCACCCTATTAATTACTGTAGTCAATGGTAAGTAACTAAGGCATCAATTTCCTTCTACAGCTGTCTCTTGAAAGCCCTTTAGATCTGAGATCAGGACAACTGCTAGTCCTAACTCTGCATAATTCTTTTCGTTTTCAAATACTTCATTTTTCATTAAATTAGAGCTTCCCAATATGATGAGAAATTAAATTTTGAATAGTAGCTGCAATTCTGGATGTTTTGGATATTCAGAAGTTGTTTCCAAAATGACTTTTTAATTTTAACAAGGAACCTTGCTGCCAGGAATTAAAATAAATGTTGTTAATACTCCTTGGAGCTTGGTAATCTAGTAGGATTGGAATGTGCTGCCATGCAGTGTTTCACTTGGCATCTAGCTTGGTATCGTCTGTGACAGATCAGTGTTAATTTGACAGTGTTTCATAGCTGTCAAAAAAAAAAACAAAAAACTAAAACCTATCTCTTTAAAGACAGACTGAGTTATGTTTAGATTGGCACCTCCAGTCAAGACAATTAACAGGAGAAAGCATGGCCTTTAGGAGTATGGGAAACTATACTTGTAAATGAGATTTTGGAATGGGGCTGGGAGACCCTATTGTGTGTGTACACATTCTAAACGCTCCAAACTGTAATAGTTCTTACAGGATAAGCAGGAACCAAAAGAGCTGATCCAAATCTGAACATGATCCTGAATGAATTTAGGAAACACATAATGGTTAAGTCTTAGGGGAAATCACAGTGAACAGATCAGAGTAACCCGAGCAGTGGTACTGAGGGACTCCAGGGAGATGAGAAGTATAAGGTGCTGCTGATTTCGAGTAGTGACCTAAGTTGGCTTTTACCAGTTTTAAGACTAGCTATTTTATGCAGTCTGTTTCTTTTGTTTTAATCAATCTCTTCTCCCCTTCCCTCACCAGTAATCTTGATTTACTACAAACTCTGTGGTTTTGGGACTGTCTGTCTCACAGTTTGAAAGAGTTGAATCCACCACAGAGGTTTAAGCAGTAGTAAAGAAAAGGGTTTCTGGAGTCTGTCCTTCATGGGACTGTCTGTCTAATGGCAGACTAGTTTTTTCCCCACATTGTTGCAGCCTGAGCTGCAGTCCTCCCAGATTCACAGGAAATTTCTAGTGAACATGGACAAGAACTGAGTGGAAGGGGTGTATGGTAACACCCTGCTCCTGGGCTAGCAGAGGCTCAGGGGCAGCCATGCTGAGTCCCGGCAAAACGGAGGACCACTTTGCAAATCAAAAATCAGTGCTGATGGGATGCAAAGAGTTTCATCCAGCTAATGGCCATAGCAACATATGAATGAAGTACACCTCTACCTCGATATAATGGTGTCCTCGGGAGCCAAAAAATCTTACCGCGTTATAGGTGAAACTGCGTTAGATCGAACTTGATTCGATCCGCTGGAGCGTACACCCTCACCTCGCTGGAGCGCTGCTTTACCGTGTTATATCTGAATTCGCTGCAGCTGTGCCTCTCTAGCACAGATCCTTTGTACCTTTATGGAAGGGGTTTTTCCCTCGATGTAGATAATCCATCAGTCAGTCCATCCAGGCAGCAGATAAGTTGATAGAATTCTTCTGTCAACCCATCTGTGTCTACACAGGGGGGTTAGGTCGACCTATCTACGTCGCACAGGGTGCAAAATTTTTCACAGCCCTGAGCAACATAACTAGACTGATCTAATTTTTAAAAGTAGACCTAGGCTGAAAAATAAATGTGGGGAATGGTTAAGATATGGGAACTCCTTTGAGTTCACAAGGGAACTGTTGAGGATCTCTCTAGAAAAAAACAATAATTATAGCATAGAGTGGGAGTGTCGAACTCATTCTGAGGTGAGGGCCAAAGTGTACTTTGACTTGGGGTTTGTGAGCCAGAGAAACAAAACTCACCAGTAAGGAGCATGTTTTCCAGGCTCCTCTGACTGTAGAGTGCATCTGTTTAGCTAAGTTAATTCTTCCTTTCTCCTTATCTGAAAAGTAACAGAAGGCTGGATTGGTTGGTGGAGGCAGCAGTGGCAAGCAAAATATGGTGGGAAGAGGAGGACCCACTCCCATAAACCTGGTGCTGCAGGGGTCGATGGGGTTATCAGGAACCCTGAGGGAAAGATGAGGAGAGAGAGAGGGAAGAAGGGCAGAAAGAGGGGGAGAAGAGAGAAGGAGAGAGCAGCTGCTCGGAGAAGAGGAGCCCTATATTTCCCTCCCCAGGGCAGAAGACCACCTGTGCCTCATCTGGGGTAGCAGTGCTATGGGGCCTGTCCCACTAGGCCAGGATGAGCAGAAACAATTTGAGGGGCAAGGGAAGCTCCGAAGCAACGGGGCTCAGTCCCAGTGGCAGAAGATGCAAAGGCAGCTGCCATAGCAGGAGGAGGAATGCTGAGGTGAGATGGAGGCAGCAGGGGCTTCCTTGCATATGGCCAATCAGGCATAAGCTCACTCCTGAGCTCTTCCTCTTCAGCAGGTGTCCACTTGATCTCCAGCTCTCCCTTGGTTCCCGCAGAGCAAGTCCAGAGTTGGATTGCACTGATGTGACAAAGGGAGCTGTGGGCTAGATGAGAGTATCCAAGGGGTTCGATCTTGCCCACCATCCGGGTGTTTGACAGCCTTGACGTAGAGGCTTTGAAAAAGCTATGGCACTGTCTGAGGCTTATTAGTAGAACAAACATACAGGAAATCATCTTTACTTCTGTTTTACAGAAATGCTGTTAATTGGATATTATGCTACTAAAGTCCCTGCCGAGGTGATAATTACCATAAAAACGAGCACATTGGCTCATGCACTTTTGAAGGGTCCATGTACTGCAGAAACACAAACACCCATTTAATCTGAAAGATGCATCATAATTACACAAAGAGCCTTTCAGAGCTATCAAAAAAAAGATTCTATAGAAGACACAAGAGGTCACTGGAATGTTTTGCTGGTTGTTGGTTTGTGCACTGGAAGATATGTAACTGGAAACTGCAAAATAACAAGTGACTCATCTGCCCGCTAGGCAGGGTAGTACGAATAGTCTTTTGGCAAAATGTTGCTGTAAAATGAAACAATTGAGAGTGGCTTAGATCTATAACAAATATAACAGAAACATCCAAACTTGCTCAATTCAGAGTCACACTGGCAATTATTAGGAGTCTGAAGACCTCAACTAATTTGCATAAAGTGGAGCAAATGGGCAAAGGTCTTCCTTTTTACTCTAGAGACGGTGGAAATAACCCGTTTGTGTCAAAATGGAGTACTCTGTAGGGACCTGCCGTTTTTGCTTGCCACACCTCTGTACGAAAGATTAAATCAGCTACAGGCCACATAGTAGAACTCTGTGAAGTGCGTTTTGGCTATCCTTTTTTTCCAGAATGTTTTATTTTTGAGCATTCTATTCATTTTTCCCTTTTATATTCCAATTCCTGATATCAGTGTTTATCTGGTAGAGATAGTCATGCCAGTAAGTGCTTCTTCCCTTGTTGCTTTAAAACAGCTTCTGAAAAGCTACTTCTCATTGATTCTGAGCCTCCCATTTCGACTCCTTGCTAACTTAATTTAAAATGGGGTTGTGCGTAAAAAAGAAATTTCTCTTATGTTTGATTTGTGACATTTAATCTGTTTATAACTCGACACAGTGAAGTGTACTGGCAAGCTGTGACATATCATTCATGTGTATTGGAGACTGGAACAGCTCTGCAGCAGGAGGATCAAAAAGAATCTGCTAGTTGCTTTTGGGTGTCCTATTGGTTTCTTGGATTATTCTGTCAGATACGTGCAACGGAAGTCATTTGTTGTGGCTGTTGGTGCGAGTTGTTTTGGGTCTTTATGTAACGCTCCCATATTTTTACCATTGCAGGAGGAGTAAAGCTCGGTTTAGGAGATTTCATTTTCTACAGTGTTCTGGTTGGCAAGGCCTCAGCAACAGCAAGTGGAGACTGGAACACAACTTTAGCCTGTTTTGTAGCTATACTAATTGTGAGTATAATGTAATGTGGTGGTGGTGATATTTCAGTGCATTCTTCAGTGACCCCAGGGGCTGCTGTTGTATGTTTTCCTTTGGGATTTTGCATATTGGTTATTCAGTGCCTGATCTTGCCGTCATGATCTTAAACTGCAAGTTTTGCTGTGGATTTCAGTTGGAATAGGAAGGATCAGTCACTTAAGCGTCAGTTCAGCACAGCACCTAAGTTCATGTTTATGTCCCATTGATTTCAGTGAGATTTTAAATATATGCTTCAGTGCTTTACTGAGTGGGCTCATTAGTGAGTTACTTTGTGTAGTAAGTAATCCTGACATTAATAGCACTCAGTGTGGAAAAGCAAAAGAATATTGTTGACCAACCTTTTTGTCTGCCCTTCGGCTTGATGTGTTCTGTAATACGTATTTTTGCTGGATTGAGTTTTACCATGTAACATCTCCTTGTTCTTCTTTTCAGGGTCTGTGCCTTACTCTACTACTTCTTGCCATCTTCAAGAAGGCTTTACCAGCTCTTCCAATCTCCATAACCTTTGGACTCGTTTTCTACTTTGCCACAGATAACTTGGTGCAGCCCTTTATGGACCAGCTAGCATTCCATCAGTTTTATATCTAGCACAGGTGAAGCTGATATTCTATGGACATTTATATTGACTCTAGAAAATCTGGGAGGAACAAGGGATTTTTACTTGGTCCTCACATGACAGTGAAGTTCAGTGCTCAAGATTTCTGGCCTGAATCATTGCAACTTCCTCCCATATTTTCCTGAGCTACTGCACTGGGTACCATATGATTCTTCTGTGTAAAAAGGGTTTTTTCTCAATGGATGGACTAACTTGGATGCCGTTATGTCATAAGCAATCTCTAAATGATAAACATGTAATAAGGACCACCTGTGTAAAAGCTGCTAATGCTTCTACCAGCAACGTGAGCCCTGGGTATAGGTTGATATTTTCCCAACGCTGAAGACACTTAGGACTGCCATGAAGTTAAATGAAGGAAGTTAGCAAAGTTCTGTTTGATTTGACATATAAACCATTTGAAGAGAATCAATCCAATATAAACCTTTAAAGCAATGTTTTTCACCAGTTGAGTCCTGACCCCACTTTGGGTCATTAGGAAAAGGCCAGGTATTGCAGCAATGGGACCGAAGGAGAAAGAATAGTCTCTCCTAAAGAGAGTTCCACCCCTTAATAGTCTCTGTGCCTAAGTATGTTGGTTTTGATAAGTCCAAAATATTATTTTCACACTGGAACAAGAGCCTGTTCTCAAATTTACTAACACTTTTTGCATTCTCAAGCACAAAGCGTGCATCCTGTACTACCGCTGCCAATTTCTAATGTAGCTACCAAGGCTTGGACTGAATAGTTTGAAACAAGTCAATCATGAAGTCCTAACATGGATTCTTGTAAAAGGTTGGAGGACTAATACTCTAAAATTTTTCCTCACTAAAATTTACATGACAATTTCTGGATTTATTTTTGTCATCTTGCTAATCTTTGCTACAATAACATCAATTCAAACCCTGCCTTTTGATGGCAGTTTGCCACACAGGACTGCATTGCTCTGAGTTCCTGTTCTCCCCCACTGGATCTTTGGGCATATGAAATAGGCAGACATTTGCAGCAGCATCTCCATCCAAAGCATTCCAGGATTTTAACCTTTTGTTGTCAGGTGTAGAGAAATGGAGGGTTATTTTTAGTAGCATTCTACTGTTTCCTTCAGACCTTTCTCTCCAAAAATATATAGTTGGAAGGATCTGGATTACGGCAAATTAAAATGAAGGGCAGTGTTTTTCCTAGGTAACAGTCAGTTGATTTCTCTGTTACATATTAAGCTTTAGTATCAGCTGTTGAAGGTTATTTCAGGCTAAGTGATTTTAAGTGAATTTATTTTATGTAGTGTATTGATAAATGAATATTCATTAGTCAAGTAAGACATCACTTAATGTTGCTTGGAAATAAAAACTATGGCCTTTTCCCCCAGTTACAGTGAGGCGTGATGGTATACAAAATTGGAGAAACCTGGAGAAGCTTAAGAAGGGAGAAGAGAGTCCCAGAACAGCTGAAAGGAGGCCTATGGGTTGTTAGCCTTTATACAAAGTGAAAAATTGAAACTAAACTTAATAACCCCACCTTAATTTGTTTTGTTGTTGTTCTTTATCTAGAACTACAATGATTTGGTGTTTGGTGAACAGTTTTTAGAATGGGATGTTTTGGGGATGATGAGATTGGCGAAAAACATTTTGTGCAAGCAAAGAGCTTGGTTTTGGTGCAGCTGAGCTCAATGAAGCATAGAGTGGATGGAAAGGTTTGACTGTTGATGGTATTGCAGCCTATGTAAATTTAATATTGGAGTCCTTTCTAAACAAGACACCTAATGGACAAAGCCAGTATAACAGAGCCTCTGAAGCAAACTTTCTCCCCTCCAGAAAGAGCTCAACTTCAGAAAACATGAAGTAGTAATAGGACTGAGACTTCATGGACATTTTCAAGTTGTTGTTTGAGTACTGGGTAATATGTTGAGGTGTTTGCATTTGTGTTGCATACCAAGAAGGCTTTGCTTTCTTTAATTGCCTCATCTTTAATGTCCTTGGGAACTTCTGTGTATTGCCCAGTGTGACCTCTACTAGTCACAGAATGTTGGCATCTGGAAATCAGGGCAGTTACATCAAATAAGGTGCGCGCGCTCTTCTAATCTGAAAGTATTTGCATTCTAGGTAGTGGCTGCATTTGCCTGTTGAATTCATTATGGATAGCATTAATAAAGTAACCACATCTTGGTACCTCATTCTGGCTGTCTAGGTCAGAACTGCTTGTGTAATTTTAAGGACTAGTAAACTGTCCCAGATACTACTTGAGTGGAACTTCATTTAAAGTTGGATTTTTAATACAAAGTTTTCTACAGTTTGAGTTTTCTTTACTGTTGTTACTTGGTCCTCTCATCAGCATTAATCTCTGAGAAATTCAGCTGGTTTTTTTTGTTGGGCATTCTAACTATTGCTTGTTCTTTATATAGAAAAGGATTGCCAAAAGTTGGTACCTCTATCATCTGTTTGTACATCAGAGCCAAGTCTCCATTAACAGAGTTATTAGTAAAATGCAGAGGTGATCTTTTGTTTGAAATAGTCCCTGCTGGAACTCTGACTCCCTTAAGGCCCAATCTAATGCCTGTTGAAGTAAATAGGAGCCTGTTTACTTCAATGAGTGTTGGATCTGGCTCTTGAAGAACAACTCAGAATCTTCAAAACATTTAAATTGCCAGTCTTCCACTGCCTAAAATTCTGCCATCCTGGAGTTTTAATCTCTAGCTGTGTTACAGAAGGTTGTGGTGGAGATTATACACCAATATAATAACATTAAGCCTTGAGTACACTTGCTACAGCCAGGAGATGCAAAAGTAAGATTGAAACTCTTTCCTGGATTTGCCCTTTTACATTGAAGTACAGTACCACATGTGCTGAATACAATATTGTGATGCTAGACCACTTCAGTACTTGGTCCAGAAGGGTTAATTAAGAATAGTGTTCATTCTGCATTTCCTGGATTTGGGAGTTCAATGCACAAGTATGAAGTTAAGTCCTGTCATAATTTCTCTTCTAGCCTTCCATAAAAATACACATCTAATTTGTTATTAGATTATTTCAATCTGGTCTACTTTGTATAATCCAGAGATTTCTGGTATATTTTATAGCTCTTTGAGGGGGTTATTGATTCCTAAATTAGAACACTATTGACAGCACCTTAGTCTGCAGAAGCTCTTAGCTTTTATTGTGTTATCCCAGTAGCGGTGGATCTTTCTCCTGTGTGTTCCAAACATGTCTATCACATTCGATTAACCAGTAATTGTTGTAGCTTCCCTACTTTTCAAACTTTCGTAAGTGATTAGTCTCTTTTAATGGCTACTCATCTGCAAAATGTCATAAACCAAAACATTGAGTTGTAAGAGTGCTTAAAAATGTCCGCTTGGATTTATACCATGTGTTTTCTTCCTCATTGCTTTTATTTTTGGATTTAGTCCAGAGTTATAGTTATAGTTATAACAGATATTTGTAAATAGGGAATTATTTTCATGGCTATACTGAATGCTGCTACTATAAATAACTGGAAGCTCCTGACTGTGGTGCATCTGCGTTCAGATGTAGTCAGCGTAGGGTGAGTCTGGAGGTCTAGGTGCTTGTGTAGAGCACCATGTTCAAACTGTCCTAGGAGTAAATCCTGATTTTAAGCCAAATACTCAAGGGCTGAACTCTGCTGAAAATGGCTAACCTCCTTGGAGTAAAAAGCAGACCATGCATTTGGTACTATACATGGCAACTGTTCTGCCATTACCACAGTGAGAGAGAATTATCCTGGACTGCATTTTAGTGGAATTTCCGGACGGATGATGAAGTGTTAGGAAACTTCTCAAAACACTTAAAATAAATAAAAGGATGCTCGGGGGAACTGTTTTGACAGCTATGCTGTTGAGACCCGTATAATGAAGACTGTGGAACATGTCTGCACTATGGTAGTATCTTGTTTTACAGCATAAGTTTGGTCATTGGAAATGCTGGAATATGAATTAGAATTGGATTATTTTACACTCAAGAATTTGCTGTTTTCTTTTTTACAGACACTGGTTTGTACATAATCTGAATTGAATGTGAATAAGTTTTTTAAACACCTTTCCAATTCTTGATAAGATACAGTTTTGATAGATTATTGCCAATTTTCCTTTGTCTAATCATTAAAATAAAGAATGCATGGATCCTAACTTTGCTGATTGTCGTGGTTTCAATATGATTATATTAAACATTAAACTTTTATTAAGGACCTAAACACCGCAGATTTTAGCTTCAGTATTTAAAGAATAAGAATCTTGTCTTAAAGAGATGTTTAAAACCTCTTATTTCCCAAAGGAATAATTTCTTCAAACTAGAGTCCCATAAAAACACATTTTTAAAGCTTCTTTTCATATTAATTTGGAGAATCTGTCAAAACCAATTATAGGAACCCACATGAGACATAATTAAGGCGTGAAATAAGCTATATAAAATTGTTAAAATTCAGGATGTTTTATGCAGCAAAAATAATCGTAGTCAGGCAACATTTATGTAGGTCACTCGGGAAGAAATCCCCTCACAAACAGCAGTTAAATGTACAGCACTGAATACTGATTTCACAGCTATAAGAGTGGGGGGAAAGCCTCATACCCTTCAAACTGTAACACATCGGTTTTATTCCTATTGAGTGATGAAAATTTAAGTCAATTTTACCACTGTTGTGTGGAAACTGAGGTTTCCTGTACTGGGATTTGTCCTGTCTCTGTTAAAATAGAAAATGGAACTCAAATTGTGAACAGAACTCAGCAAATAATTTGTGATGAAATTAGCTGTGTTGTTGTTGAATTGTCCACAAGCAGCTTAAGACTTTCTCAAATGTAGCTGCTCAAGAATGATTTAGTACATAATTTTGGTCTGTAGGGTGTTTGCATGGGTTTCACTGAAGTTCTCACAGCAGCTATTTGGTCTACCGCTGACACCTTCATTAACCAAGCACTATAAGGTGGATTTTCTGTCTTCCGCTGAGGCCTCCTTTGGCCTGAAGGTGCTGCAGGGGTTGGCCCAGAAATAAATGCCAACTCTTGAGCAAGCTCACCAAAAGAAGGGGTACTTCTTTCTTTCAGAACTTTGGTTTTATAACCATCCCCACATCTGTTCTTGGCTTGCTATTTCTCTGATGTCCAGAATTGTAGGAGATGCTGGGCTGCAGAAAGGATAGTATTGGTAAGAAATTTTCCATTCTGTTTAACATATAAGCAATGATCTGTTTTAAAAAACAAACTATTGGTACTATTTTTATATGCTTCTCCCTATAAAGCCTGGTATCATAGTCACCATGAATCCAACCAAATAAGGCCCGCGAGGGAGAAATTCTAGCTAATAACGTTTCAGGGATGTTTTAAATTATGTCCCAATTTTAAGATCTGATATCTTGGGATCGTTCAAGGTTTCATATAAGTGCTCAGAGAGGCAGCGCCTTCTCTAGAATGAAGACTTCAGACTTAATTCAGGCTGTTGGGTCTTTCTAAGAAGTATTGTCTTGCTGAAATGTGTATCTTTTTAAATACAGAACTGAGAATACTTGCTTTACCATTCTAAAATCTCAGGGTTTGCAAAGTAAAATGCTAACAACTTATCCACTGCTTCACTTTGAGTCTCTTTTCTTCCTCCCTTCCTCTTTAATGTAATCACCTGGTCTGTGTAACATGAGATTACTCTGCGCTGATGTTTGAGATTTTGCTATCTCTTTACCATGGAAAGGGCTGCTCTGCCTGCAGTGGAGACATTGTTAGATTCTGAATTGCTGGGAAATTGCAACTGAGGCATGAGAGGTGACTGAATTAATTAGTAAAAGTTTAGCATCAAATTCTGATCTGCTGTAAGTGGCAGTAACTTCTCAGCTCAGAGCAGGGGACCATCCATCTTCATTGTTTGTAAAATGCTTGGTATATTGTGGGTGCTTGTAATGGGCTGGCGTGGCTCCCCTCCTCCCCGGAGAGGGTCGAGCCCCGCCGGAGGCCAGAGTGGACGGAGCTACGGAGCTCTGAGCCCACCCCTCAAAGGGTCAAGGGCGACCTGGAACTATAAAAGCCGGCCCTCAGAGCTCAGTCAGGCCTCAGCAGCCGGGGAGATCAGACGTACCTCAGGGAGCTTGAGACTGGAAGACTCTGGCGACCCAGGGGAGCCACCCAGACTGGCCGGAGCTCCCCTGTGCTCGCTATTTGGAGGAGCTGCCAGAGCTTCCCTGTGCTCACTATCTGGAGGGGCTGCTGGAGCTTCCCCATGCCTGCTACCCAGAG
Organism: Chelonoidis abingdonii; assembly: GCF_003597395.2. Lineage (NCBI taxonomy): Eukaryota > Metazoa > Chordata > Testudines > Testudinidae > Chelonoidis > Chelonoidis abingdonii. Next base: position 87,329,928 of record NC_133772.1, read on the forward strand.
GAGCCACTGTAGCTTCCCCGTCCCTGCTAGCCGGAGGAGCTGATGGGGCTTCCCCACGCCTGCTGCTACCCGGAGGAGCCGCTGGGGCTTCCCTGCGCCTGCTGCTACTCGGAGGAGCCATTGGCGCTACCCTGACCCGACTATCCCGAGGAACTCCTGGACCTACCACCCAGCCCCGATTTCGATGAGCCTATGCTCGTGGACCCTTCAGAGGCCGATGTTAGGACCCAGGTAGGTCCTGAGGGGGAGTACGGAAGCAGCCCGGGGGCAGCTGACCCCAGTCAGGCTGTGGAATTGCCGGATCCTATGTCAGTGTGTTGCGGTCAGGATCCCCACTGACTGACCAGCGGAGTGACAGCCGCTGTTAGGGCCCCGGGCTGGGATGCAGTGGAGTGGGAGGGCCTGCGTCCCCCCTGCCACCCAACTCCAGGGTGGCAGACTCCACCTCTACCTGGCCTGAGGAGGCCAAAAACTATAACTGAAGCTCAGCCCTGACCAAAGGCCTGAGCTTACCGACTCAGCCTTTGCTGCCTCGCCCTGACCCAGGGCTGGACCTTAATCTATTACTGGTACTACTCAGTCCTGACCCAGGCCTGAGCTTACTGACTCTGTGTTTGCTGTCCGCCTTGGCGTAGGGCCCGACGCCTCGTGGCTAGCACGGCAGCCCTGCCGAAGGGCCTGAGCCCCTTGCCCGCCGGACGGACAAGCACTGCAAGGACCGCCGGGCTAGTTTCCTGGACCAACCGGAGTGGAGTGGGCCGGCGTGGCTCCCCTCCCCCCTGGACTGGGTCGAGCCCCGGCCGCACACATTTACAGTGCTATAATAAATAAATACTTCAGTAAGGCTACACCAAGTCTGAACTGGGGCCTTTACTATTTTTAAAACTGCATTTACATTTGGGTGATGCTTTTAATTTGTCTTCAGGTGGCGTTAATAGATAATTCCTGTGTACTCTTGTTTTTTTTAAGTGCAATTTTAGTCTGTAAACAATGTGAAAAGGGCAACATCTTACTCGACAGAACTTCCCCTTGTCAGAAGAGGAGATTCTGAATTCAGACTTCAGTGACTGAGCTGTTTACCCTTTTGATCTGGTTAGCACTAGCTACAACTAAGCACGGGTCCATGCTCATTGATGTGATGGCTGAACACCAAGGAGAACACTCCTCAGAAGATAGCACAAGCTGAATTCTGTTGCTGCTCCAGTGTAATTGTTGCATACATATTGTCATACCATATAAACCCAATGGTCCTTCTAGTCAGTGCCAGATGCTGCAGCAGCAGAGGACATTGCAAACAACTCCATCATGGAATAATCTGCCCCAAAGAGAAGTGTCCTAGCTCCCTCAGTTAGTGTCTGTGTTATCCCCTGAAGTATCAGGGCCCCCTGCACAAGTATGAAATTTATTTGGCACACAGGGCCTAATTCCATTTTTTAATTATGATCAGTGCACCAGGATATAAATGCAGGATTACAGCCTACCTTTAGTCCACAGCAAAACATCCACAGATGCCAATAGGTTTGACAAAAATGGTGGTGTCTGGCCTTTATGTTGTAACTATGTTTGGTTATTTATTCACTACCTTATTGTCACATTCCGTTTCAGCAAAGGGGACTTGTTCCCAACTCAGGACATGAAACAGGCACCACATGAAGGACAGAACTGAGACAGGAACAGGTCTCTCAATGTAAAATATCTGGGCCAAACTCCCACCAAATATTATTTACAGAACTGTGATCCGAGCGCTATAATTAAGGATGTTTCTATTCTCAGCATCAATTAACAGGAAGTTCCGAGTGCAGGATGAAAATAGATGTTAAAAAGAAAAAGTATTACATTTTATAATAGGGCTTTTTATAAAGTGAGTGTCAAGGCTCTGGGTAACTGGTGCTGAATCCTGTAGATGAGTCATAGATAAACTCCCAGTTATCTGCTAAGGTTTCAAAACTATTTTAAGGACTGTAGAACTTGGCTGTTGCCATAGAAGCAATAAATCCTTTAATCTCACTTCCTGTGGAGCTGAAGCTGTTATTTGATTATCTACTTTGGGATCTTCAAGGCAGGTTATGCGAGAGAGGAGTAGAGAGACAACAGCAGGAAGAGATATTATTGTCTTAAAACTGCTGTCCAGTCTGATACCATTTGATGAGGATTTCCTGACGCGAAGATTCTACAAAGGGTTAATAGGAAGAATGCCACTAGGGAAACAATGCAAAATGAAAGTGATAGGACAGACCTCTCACTGCTATGACTATGTGAATCTACTAGCCCCTTTTTGGAGGCAGTATGGGCTAGGGATTGGAGAACTAGACAGAAGAAAGAAACCTAAGTTTGCCGATAGCAGAGGTGGAAATAGAATCATCTTTGAGCAAATTGCTTCATGTTCTGTGTTTTGTTTTCCCTGTTTGATTTATATTGTAGTAGTGTCTGTAGACCCCAGTCAGGGATTTGGGACCCATAAAAGCTTGGTAGACGTACAGAAAGATAGTCTCGCCCCTCAAGAGTTTACACTCAGTCTGTAAAGTGAATTTGAAATACCTCTTTGTGCAGTGCCTTGATATATTTGGATAAATGTACTCTCTAGCTGCAAAGTAGGGCATGCTTGTTTGCTTGTTTTAGATTACCATTTTGTGACTGCAGGGTCATCAGAAACCTGCAGAAAACTTTTCAAATTCTGCAAGGGGCAATGCCATCTAAATCTGCATTTGGAGATCAGCATGGCTATAAAGCTGTCATAATTTGAAGGGCGGGGAGGGGGGTTAAATGTCACATTGAAACACACTGCAAAATTCTGCACTGCCACCTGGAATGACTTAAAACCTACGAATCCAAGGTTGAGGTAGTTTTCCTCCCAGTTAGTAAGGTTTGGCTATTCTGGTTCAGAGCATAAGAACTGAGGCCTAGTCATTACTAGATCACTATAGTTAGTTTCACTGCAGTCTCCACAGAAGGCTGGAGTTAAGTAATCCACTAAGCATTGTATGTGTAAGCCAATATGTTTCGTCTGTATCTGTATTCGCTATATACCTCGTTTCATTTCTGTGTTTTCTGAAGCCTGAGACAAGCCCCTGACAGGATGCATGCTTTACCTGTACAAATAAAACCATTTGGAGCGCATAAAGTGTGTTTCCAAAGTGGTGCTCACTGGCTGACAAATACTAAATCCATAGCTATTATCCCTCCACAGGGTTCTGATGACAGAGGTAACTTCACCTCCCACCTCATCTTTCCTGCTCTGTAGCCCTGAACAACTCTGTACTAAGTGGTGAGACTGAGACACTGGAGTTAGACCAGCTAATCGTTCTGTCCCTATTGGTGGGATTGTGACATTAGTATGAAGTCAATCAGTTATCATCCAAACTTTTTCTTATTTCCTCCCTGAGTGAATTTGCAAAGTGATAAAAGCATTTTCACATTTCAGTCTCAAATATTTGATTAATCATAAAACTTCTATTTGATTTATTTGATGTCTTGCAGATCTGTAGAAAAATGTGATTTGCCTGATTACTCATTGATCTAACTTTGCAGGGCCGGCTCCAGGCACCAGCCGACCAAGCACGTGCTTGGGACGGGGCGGCGCTCAGGTTTTTTTAGGGTTTTTTTGGTTTGGCTGGGCAGCGCTGGAGGGTTTTTATTTGTTTGTTTTTGTTTGGCTGGACTCTGCGGGGAGGACTTGGGCAGTGCAGTGCTCGGGGGGGGGCTTGGGGGATGCCATGTGTCACTTGGCGGGGCTGGGGACTTGGATGACGCGGTGATTGGGAGTGGCGGGGGGCTTCTGTGGCACGGTGCTCGGGTGGGGCGGGGACTGGGGGGGGAGGGGGACTGCTCTATTTTTTTTTTGCTTGGGGCTGCAACAAAGTTAGAGTTGGCCCTGTAAGTTGGGGTTGCCAAACTCATGCTTTTCCAGAGGGCTCCCAAGGGTCACACAGGCTGTGCCACACCCAGGCATTTGGCTCTCTTGTTACACATCCCTGCAGTCAGGCTGAGAGGTCACACATCCAGGTAGGCCCTAGAAATGTCCTGTAATTGCTGCTGCCTGCGTGGGTCCTCTACTCTCCCTGTTTGGGCCAAGCTGGGAAGCAGCAGCTGAGAGGAAGAAGTGGTGGTGGTGGGAAGAGAAGGTGAGGGGCACAATTATTATAGGATAACTCTAATTCTTTAATTTTATATTTTATCTTAAGTTTCCTTAAGGAATTATATATATGTTGTAAAGAGAGGCCCTGAGTAGCAAGTAAAAGGAAGGCCTTGAAAATAATGAGTTAAGTAAGAGACCAGGTGGAATGAAGTAGGGAGGATGTCTGGTTCAAAAAATCACTTCATGAGATTAGGGGAAATTTCTAAAAAGAAGGCCTCTGACATGGGGGTGATTGCAGATGGCTTTAAATGAACTAACATGGCCCTTTCCCACCCACACACCAGTGTTACCTCAGACGTTATGGCCTATGTGAACCCCAGTGCAAAAACTGTTCATCAGCGAGAAGGAGGGGAGGAAAACCTTGGGAAGAAAGGAGGTTGTAACTCTCATCTGGATTAAGACTGGAAATAAGGGTGAATTGTCTCAAACTGGTTTTTAGCTAAAGTTAATAATTGGCAACAGATGAGTGACAGCCTGGGGCACCATGGTCAAGATGCAAGGAGAAGGGTTTGCCTGTGGCATGGGACCACAGAAAGGGAGCTTGGGACTGGGGAGGGGGAGATGGGAGAAGCAGCAGGGACCATGGGGGGATGGGTGAGGAGTCTGAGGAGGAGAGGCAGTGTTTCGGTGGAGAGACAGTGGGGGTCAGAGGCAATGGGTCAGGGGGCCGGAGGAGGTAGCGAAAGTCTGGGGGAATGGGTGGGGAGGCAGCGGGGGTCAGGGTGATGGGAGGAGGGCACCAAAATACAAGTTCGCCCAAGGTGCCATTTTCCCTGAGGCCTGCCCTGATTGGTGATGACATCATTTGTTTGTAAAAGGGTTATGAATTGACCCGTTCTTTGTCAGGCTCTGCCTAATCATTCTGGAATATGCCAAAATGAGATGGTCATCCCAAGGCCTGGCCTATTTGTAAGTATACTGAACACATGCTTATGAATACTTTGTTGTTACTGTATTGGGTGTAGTGACTGTTTATTTTTAGGCTGTTAGATGTGTGTAAGGCAGCTACATAAAATACCATTTGGCTTTGGGATTTAATAAACTGGTGTTTGCTGATTTCCCATATAAATATTAATAATTCCAACTGCAATGGCTGCAAGCTCCCTCAGACATTCCCACTTGGTTCCGGATGCTGGACACCCCGCTGCCCCCCCATAACCTTATGACATCCTCCAGCACTCACCTTTCTACAAAACTGTCTCTCCTTACACTTCCCAGAAGGTACCATTGCACCCCCTTCCCTCCCATACTCAGCTACCATAATTTGTGCAGCAACACATCCTACCCCACCACTGCCTGGCACTATGTTGCCCAGAAAGTTACATGTATGGTGTACACATATGAATATTTTCAGTGTCATCCACCTCTTTGTAGAGTTGACTGAAATCTGTTACGGCACTCTCTGTCATGCAGTTGATGGTGAATGGGAGGTTTTTGTTTTTCCTCATGCTTTGAAGCCTTATGTAAATAAGGCATAGCATCATGGAATATCTCATTTTATTTGCAAGGAAGGTGATAGTACAAAACTCTTCACTCTGTTTTATTCTCAGTCAGGCAAGGATTCAGAAATTTGTAGGTCACAGCTATTCTTCTCTCGCAGCTTGATGTCTCGGTGACCTTATAGCTAGATCTTTATTAATAACTTGAGACTTTGTCATCTTCTCCATGTATTAATAGGACAGGTTTAAGGCATTTGTTTTATTTTTCTAAGGACCTATCAATGCCCAGGAGGGAGTTAATGTAATTGTGGTCACTTTTAGAACTGATTTCTACTATTCCATATTTGATTTCTCTAACATGCTAATTTTGAGACAAATCCATTAAGTGCACTTAATGTCAACAATTTTTCCTTTGCCCAGCCATCTGATATAAAACCAATTCTGCGGTGTATTGATCTTCTGACTGGTGATTAGATGAAGCATGGAGGGAAGTGCTGCTGCTTTCAATGATTTGCTGATTTATTTTGTAAACTTCTCTAATATTGTGTTTTCAAATGTAAGTCAATGTGGCCAGGGCTGTGGATGGGAACCCTTCGGTGTAGAGTTTTAGTTCAAAATAAATAAAATGTATAGCTGTACATGCAGCTGAACCTACAAAGGCTGCCTTGAATTTCACAAGACTGAAAAGTATCAAGGCAAACAAACATATGTAGTGATATGGGAAATCAGCTACTCTCTGTTATACTTAGAAAGGATGATAATGTACGGAAGGACCCAGTCATTGTCATCTTGCAGTGGCCCAATAATCCATCTCACATAGTATTCTGACTCCCAGTATGATGATTGCATTAGCAATATGTATGTAAGCCCTATGGCCTGAAACTCTAGAGCAGTGGTTCTCAAACTTTTTTTCACATAGCAAGCCTCTGAATGTGACCCCCCTTTATAAATTAAAAACACTTTTTAATATATTTAACACATTATAAATGCTGGAGGCAAAGCGGGGTTGGGGTGGCGGTTGACAGCTCACAACCCCCCCCATGTAATAACCTTGTAACCCCCTTGCAAACTGATCCCCAGTTTGAGAACCCCTGCTCTAGAGTGCTTGGAGCTCATTCCCGACACCTGTTGGTGAACAGGGAGAAGAATGACCCAGAGTTGCCTGAGAACTCCAGATGGGCAAAGGCTCCATAGGGAGGGGGAGGGGGAGAGGGGAACAACTGAAGGGGCCTGGCAGTTTGGGGCATTTTTGTTAAAATTCAATTAAGTTTTGAGCTTGGGGCCCAATAAAATGTTGTTCTCCCTGTTGGGAAATGAAAGAACGATAGAATAGCACCAAATGTGCCTGGGGCAGGGGATTGTCATGGCCCAGACTGCAGTAAGGAACAGTTGGGTAAAGGAGGCTGGACAGGGTGAAAAGGAGGGAAGAGGGGAGTACCTGGCTGGTGGTAAGGACTCTGTAGAGCATCTTATACTCCAGGGGTTCTCAACCTTTTTCTTTTTGAGGTCCCCTCAGCATGCTATAAAAACTCCATGGCCCACATGTGCCACGACAACTGTTTTTTTCTGCATATAAAACCCAGGGCCAGGGTTAGAAGGTAGCAAACAGGGCAGGTGCTCAGGGCCCCAGAAGCCTTGCAAAGCTAAGTTGTTCAGGCTTTGGCTTCAGCTTTCTGCCCTGGGCCCAAGTCTAATGCCAGCCCTGCTTGGCAGACCCCCTGAAACCTGAGAGAGGCCCCCCAGGGGACCCCAGACCCCTGATTGAGAAGCATTTTTAGACACCATAGCTCCTTCTGTAAATCAACAACAAGCTGAGGCAGCATACAGCGCTGAGCTGAGGTAGCTTCAAGGTGTTGGGCTGAGGCGGCAGACAGTGCAGAGGCAGTGCTGAGACAGGTAACAGCACTGAGGTGGCTTGAACTGATGCCAGACAGTGCCACAGCTTAGCTAAGGAACTCAGGTGTGGGCTTCCCTATTCAGCAATCAAAGCTGAAATCACTTCAGCTGGGTCAGGTGATAGAGTTCTTGGGACTGCACTGACAATACTTCCCATAGAGGCTGGAGAAGGACCTGCCTGAATTTTGGACTGTGCCTATCCTGGACAACAAACTGTGAGTGAGGGGGTAGGGAGAAGGAGGGAAGTGGCTAGAATAGTGGTTCTCAACCAGGAGTCTTCAAGGGGGTACATTAACTCATCTAGATATTTGCCTTCTTTTACAACAGGCTAGATAAAAAGCACTAGCAAAGTCAGCACAAACTAAAATTTCATACAGACAATGACTTGTTTAAACTTTTCTATATACTATACACTGAAATGTAAGTACAATATTTATGTCATAAATGACTTATTTTATAATTATGAGATGGTAAAAATTAGACTAAGCAATTTTTGAGTCATAGTGTGCTGTGACACTTCTGTATTTTTGTGTCTGATTTTGTAAGCAAGTAATTTTTAGGAGAGGTGAAAGTTGGGGGTACACAAGACAAATCAGATTCCTGAAAGGGGTACAGTAGTCTGGAAAGGTTGAGAGCCACTGGGCTAGAAGGTGTTAGCCACTCACAGCTGTGAGAGGAGGTTAAGACTGTTGCTCAGAGACCCTGCAGAACATGGTTGATTTGTTAATAGCTGGCTTTCCCAAGTTCATTCTGGGTCTCCTTTTCCCCACCACTAATAAAAAGATTTTGTTTTATACCCCTGGACTTAATGCTTGCAGATTGGGAACTATTGCCTGCAGTTGAGACCCAGAGGAGGTAATTTAACTTCCCAGGTTTTCGGCGGGAGCTCAGTCTGGTGTTTTGTTTTCAATAGGAACCTCTAGAAAACTGTACCTGGCATGTTTTTTCTGTTGATAATACATATAAAAAAATCCAACTGGAAGGAAGTGGAAGGCATAAACCACTCATAAGGATCCTAACTGTGGAATACAGTGCTGAAACTCTTAATGGTTAAGGTTGTATGGGTGTCACTTTGGTGACTTGGTTGATTACTGTTGTTTCTTGTGGTAGATAAGGGGGTGAGTGTATGAGTGAGAAGGAGATGTGTATGGCTTTACTCCATATTTCCCAGGTTTTGTGTTTTGAGCTGGGTTGTGTTTGGCTTTAACATCCACTGTCATTAATGGGCTTGGTTGGTTGGTTGCTTGGTTGCAAATTTAAAAGTCTATTTTCAAGTTGCGCTCCCTGCAGTGTAGAGGAATGCCTGGAGGTAGTGTGAGGGAGCACATTGACTTATTCCAGAGGTGTCTCCTGTGCCCCTTTGGAAGAGCCCAGAAACTAAAATGCCCAAGGTACAGTTGCTCTAATGGGAGATGAAAGGCCTTTATGCCACCTTCTTCCAAGCACCCTCTTCCAAGCACATGCAGGTATGTGTTAAGTGAGCTTGTGCCTTGGAATCGTCTGTCTCTTAGGTGCTCTTCTTGGTGATCTCCTCCCTCCCCCCGCCCCCCTTGCCTCTGGGGCTGAAAAGGTAGTATAGCTGAGTGTACTGCTGCAGCCAGTAGCGCCAGTTCCCAACCAGTATGGAAAACCCCAAGAAGTCCCTTCCCTCAGTCTATGCTAGTCCCTGTAATTTTCTTGCTCCCCTTCTCCTGCCTCTCCTATCCTTAGCACTAGTGCTGCCCATCTGTTGACATCTCTTTCTCAAACGTGCACTCTCCTGTGTGGCGGGGGTTGGTGGTCATTTAGGAGTTGAGGTCTTTGGATATAGTGTGTCTAGAGCAGCCAATGAGTGGCTTAACTCAAGCCTTCTGATTTAGTATGACCTTGACGTGACTAGACTGGCAGCCACTGGTTGTACGCAAGCCCCTTCTTTAATAATGCGATGGAAGCACTTTTTGTACTAATCATCTCCCCAGAGCACTTGGGGATTAGGCATGACTGAAAAACAGTCTGAAAAATGTTTTGGACCATGCAGTTATTAACCTTTCCTCATCAACCAATCCTTGCAACCCACTGATCATTTATGTTGCTCTTCTCTGAACACCCTCCAATTTGTCAGCCTCCTTCGGACAGCGAGATGCCTAGAACTAAGCACCAGGTCCCTGGAGTAGTTGTACTGGATCAGGGGTTCTCAAACTTCATTGCACCACGACCCCCTTCTGATAACAAAAATTCCTACATGATCCCAGGAGGGGGGACCCAAGCCTGAGCCAGCCCAAGCCCCACTGCCCCAGCGTAGGGAGGCCCAAAGCTAACGCCCAAGGGCTTCACCCCCAGAGAGTGGGTTTGTAACCTGAGCGCCAATGCCCCGGGCTGAAGTCCTTGGCCTTTGGACCCGGGCGGTGGGGCTCGGGCTTTGGCCCTGGGTCCCAGCAAGTCTAAGCCAGTCCTGGTCACCCCATTAAAGTGGGGGTGCAACCCACTTCGGGATCCTGGCCCATAGTTTGAGAATCGCTGTACTAGAGCTTTAAAAGGAATTATATTAACCTTGCTAATTCATGACATGAAGCCTATAAGTGATGCAGCTCAGCACTGCTTGATTATTTTTCTCTTCCATACTGAACCTCAAACTCCTGTTGAAGTTGTGCTGTCCCATACCATTCCCCCACATCTTTTTTTCTGCACTGCTGCTAGTCAGTTCCCTCTGCCACTGAATAATTGTAGTTTGAATTATTTTCTCCCAGATACATTAGCCTGCATTTTTCTAAAAAAAAATTTTTTTTTGTTGTGTTTTGCCCATGTCTCCAATTCCTCTGTAAGGGCCCAACCCAACACCTATTGAAGTAATGCCCAAAGTCCCACTGCATTATTTCTCTCCCTCTAGGGTATTTATAGTTCCCTCCCAGTTTGGTATCACCTGTGAATTTCATAAACACATAGTTCACTTTTTCTTCCAGATCATCAGTAAAAACACAGAATAAGACGAGAACTAAACGTGATTCCTGCTTTTCTCCACTAGAAAGACACACTCGTGCACACACGCGCGCGCACACACACTTCAATTAATGTTACCATGGTCTTTCAGGAAGTTTTCAGTTCCCAAAACAGTGTCTGTATCCAAGTCAGTTTGAATGAGTTTTGAGAGTAAGATTGTGAGAGACAGCATGTTTACATGCTGTACTAAAGTCCAACTAAATTGCCTCTCTACTGCCTTCTCTATGCATTGGTGTTGTAATTCTATCTGCATTAAATTGTGTAGGACTGCTGTGTGTACGTCTCAGTGCTGGCAGGGATAGTTCCTCACTAATAAAGACCTGCAGTTTTGTAATGCTGTTACATGTTCCAGCCTATTCCATTGCCATGTGTGTCACATGGGATCTGAGCTGGAAGCCAGTGCAAATGTTTCTACAAGGACTTTAGGACATATATTTTAATTATGTTTATACTTCCCCCTACCCTCCTTCCCTTTTGTACATAATTTTCCCTCTAGCCTTTGCAAAGTGCTCTGGTCCACCTGCCAGTGCTAGTTTCTTGTATGACTCTGGCCCCTTTAACTTCCCATCATGAGAAGTTCCAAGGCTCTGGCTTGAAATACCAATACTGAACACTGTCAGGCCCTAGCACGATTCCATCGCTGCCTTCGGCTTAAGCTGGCATAGGAGGAGAGGAGCCACTCCCTGCATGAGGCAGCTTTATTGTCTGCATAGTCAGAGCTCGGGGGAGGGGGATGACTGTAGAATGAACACCTAAAATTTTCCAAGATTAGAGAGAGAATGTCCTGATCTGAGGCCAATGGATGGAGGGAGAAGGTCTCTGTGGGAATGATTGTGTGTACACGGCCTGTCTCTTTCTAACTCAGGCTGGCATTTAACACAAACAGTAGTGCCACAGAGCCCACTTAAGGCTCCCTCTTAAGCACACCAGTTGTCACTAAGCATACAAAATAAAGTGCAATACAAAGAGTTGTGTACCAGAGCATAACTAGGCTAGGCGTAGGTCTGAGGGAAACAGTCTCTCTGTCTCTGCACACATGCTCTGTTGGGTGAGTGGGGTTGTGCATGTCTGTGTGTGTAGAACACGTGTGAATAGAATGGGTGTGTAGAGGCATGGACTGGAGTAATATGTTACCAACCTTAGAGAGGCTGCTTTTTGTCCTTACTTTGCCAAAGGTATCTTTGCACCTGTCTCCCACTTTCTGTGTAGACTGACCAGATGGCCAGTACTAACTTACAGTGAGTTCCCTTCCTATGGAATTGTATGCGACGTCCCTGTTTTAGCTGAATGACAAGTATCAGAGGGGTAGTCGTGTTAGTCTGGATCTGTAAAAAGCAACAGAGAGTCCTGTGGCACCTTATAGACTAACGGACGTATTGGAGCATAAGCTTCCGTGGGTGAATCCCTACTTTGTCAGACGCATGTGCCGAATGAGTTTCTCAGGGTTAATGTCATTGCACTGGATCCCAAGCAAATGAATGATCCTTACTATTTGGGCAAGTTTATTATTAAATTAACAGAATTTCCAGGGAAGTACGCATCACACACACCCCCACGTCACCAAAGAGTGGGCAAAGCGCTCACAGGCTCCAGTGACTGATGGGATCAGCCCATTGCCCAGAGGAATCTGAGCAGTGTATGGGTAGATTGTTTTTGTGTCATTTATGTGGCTGGCATCATTGGCAAAGCTGAGGTAGCAGGGGGTGCAGGGTGGGACCAGTAGGATATTGAGTTTAAGCTTCAGGATGGTGTGAAGGTGAGCAGGGTATTTTGTGCAAAAGTGAGAAGTTTAAACTTGATTCACTAGCTCCCCCTTACCCAGAGCAGAAATAGCTTGAATCTCCTCTTGCCTACGTGTGTTTTATACCGCTGTATGGCTCACTTCACTGGAGCTACTCCTGATTGACACTGGTGTCTGTCCGCAGGGTTGTTGTAGCCATGTTGGCCCCAGGATATGAGAGAGACAAGAAAGATAAGGTAATACCTTTTTTTGGACCAACTTCTGCCAGTGGAAAGTGTGACGGGTGAGGCAGGCCATGCTCTTAGCAGGAGCTGAGGAGGGTGCTGGCTTGCAAGAGGCTCAGCTGAGTAATAAGTGCAGTTAGTCTATGTGAGTGATGAGCACTGCAGAGAGCCTCTGTGTGAATCTCCATGGTGAGTGATGGGCGAATCTGAGAGGCTGCAGAGAGGGAGTGTTGTTGGGCCTTTTGCTACACAGCACATGTTACTGTTGTCAGTGCTTCAGCAGATTTCTACAGCGCAGTGAAAATAAGTAGATTAACACAGCAAAGAAGATTAGAGATGCTTTGGGGAAAGGAAAGGGGGAGGATGAGCAGAGGAAAGTATAAAAAGAGACAGCAGGAGTGTGAGTGCCAGGCTTCCTGGTGTGTGTTACTCAGGGTACCTGTCTTTGGCCCCTTTGGTTTCGGGATAGGCCAGCTGAACGGAACTGTACCAGGCACGATGTCGAAGGAGAAACTGGAGTCGCTGGTAAAAAACATGGAGATCATGCTGTCAGAGGTGGAGCAGCTGAAGATCCACTGCACTAAGCAGACAGAGGAGGTGAACCAGGTGGTGCAGGAGTTGCGCCGGGAGAACAAGGATCTGATGCAGAAGTACGAGCGCATCTGCCAGGATCTGAAGGAAGCCAAGGAGACCATTGCCCAGCTTCAGGATACAAAGTTTGCCTTTGAGGCAAAGGAACGACAAGCACAGAAGCTCAACAGACAACTGTGAAGCACTACAAAGGAGATGCATGAGATTTTCCAAGCAGACCTAAAACCAAACCAAAACCTTCTACCACTGGAACCTAAAAACACTGGACTGAACTGGACTACGTTATCCCCAGACCAAAGGGACATGGTGGGGAAAAAAGTCACCTATTTGTGGGGGTGAGATCTAAGAAAGGCAAGAGAAGTGCAGCTTGGATTCTCTCCTATGGGGTTCCTTAGTAATGATTGCACACTTTATCATTCTGGGAGAAGATCCCTGACCCCTATCCTGGATCATAGAGATCTAAATCATAGTTGTAGTGGGGACCACCAAAACCTGAGCATGGCACCATCATATCTGCCATGGAGTTCACACAGGGACAGAGCTGGGGGAAAGGAACTGGACCCACCTTAAGTTTGCTGGAGGGGACTGGACTGTGTGAATACATAGAGGAGAGAGAGAGAGCTCATTTTCTCATCAACTCCACTTTGTTGCAGTGTATGCAGACTTTTTTGTGCTGGCATTAGGCTTCAGTACAGTCATGGCTTTTGCTTGAGATATAAATTTTCTTACTGCCTGACTGAAATACACTTGCTGAGGTGGCATTGTCTCAGCCTCATGATTCCAAGCATTGGCTACTAAAGGCATGGCTGGCCAGAGGATATTAATATTACAGTCATTCTTGTCCTTTTCCCATTCCAAGCTGAAATGTAAAACTTTCAGGGATTTCTGTCTAAATTTCTATTTCAGTGTAGTCAGCTCATGATGATTTGGAGTGTTTGGTGTGTTAGAATTAAATCTTGGCTGACTTAAACACTTTTTAAATGAAGGGCTATGTTTTGACACCAGATTTACATTTATTAAGTCTCAGTAACTCTATATTAATGGAGCAAGAATTAGAGGGAAAAAATGGAGGAGGGGAGGTGGAAAATACTGTCAGGAGGCTGTTTTGCTTTCACTGTCTTTCTTATACTGTCTGTCTTGTCACCAGCACTGCAGTGGATGTTCAGTGCTGAATGTAGCTAAGAACAGGTGACTTTTGACCATACAGTGAATAGCAGGAGGGGTAGAAGGTGGGAGTGTGCGTGGGAGAGGCTGGTTAGAGAAAACAGCCTCAGAGCTTAAACAGAATAGTTGGAGTGGTTCCAAGAGGATCTTTCTTCACATCAACTGTGCTATGATCGGCTTCCTTTTATCCTTCAAAACTTCTCTTTATTATTCTTTTGCAGCAAACTCAAACACACAGTGAGGGCCAAAGGGCAGGCAGAGAGGGGAAATTGAAAGGGAAAACTAATTCTAAAACCCACAACATCAAATCGTCACCTCTCATAGTCAGTGTGCAGCTGTTGGGTGTGTTTGTTTTTCCCAGACAATTAGCTATCCTGTAAAATATTATAATCTTCGCTTTTGAAGGAATCAGTGTCACTTTTTGATCAGCAGAACAAGCCCCTAGAGCACTGGTTCTTAACCCATGGCCCAATCAGCACACAGCTGCAGCCCATGTGCCATCCTCAGATCAGTATAGGTAGTGTATATAGTGTGTGGATGCAGCCCACATAACACATAGAGAGCTATGTATGTGGCTCACAATGGAAAATAGGTTGAGAGACGCTGACCTAGAGGCTCAAGATGACTAATGCTGGGAGTCCATAGAACCTGTGTCTGAAGAGAGAGGTGGAGTTGCTTAATTGGCTGCTTTGGCTTCCCAGTGAAAACCCTGTGTTGAAAGATGCAAAATCCCTCCAACACAGAGATTTTCAAAATGTAGGGGGTGCAGAGGAATGTTTGGGGGAGAGGGAGTGATGATGCCAGGAGGCTTGGCCCAGCCCCGTGCAGGGGAGCTTGGGGAGGAAGCATCACCTCCACCTTCTGTCTCACCTAAGTGGGCCACCTAGGCTGTGGGTCAGTGTCAATGCTTCTGCACCCAGTGCTAGCTCCGCCCCCAGAGGCAGTCACACACAGCTTCCGCCATCCTGAAAACAGAAGGCAGGAGGGCAGGTATTGGGGGTGAGGGCACAACCAAAAATTGAAACTCAAAGTGGGGGGAGGGGCTCAGCTAAAAAAGTTTGAAAACCACTGTTCTACTGGGTCCCCATCCAGCACAAGTGATGCCAAGTGGAGTTCTGCCATTGGCTTTAAAGGGTGCAGAGTCAGGCCCAGAATGAGGTTAGATGCATTTTTCTCCTCCAAGACAATCTCAGTTTTGGCCTGATCCAAAGCCCATTGAAGTCCAGAGAATCTTTCCATTGATTTCAACGTTCACGTCTTCTGAGCAGAGTCACTGTGTCTGAACTGCAATCAGTACACTGGGACTTTCTTTCTACTTCACTATGAACAGATTTCACTCTACAATTTAGTATAAGCAGGATCTATTCCATAATAGTTTGTTCCATTTGTATCATCTGGGCCAGGGTTTAGCGTTAGCTCTTCTGTTCTGGGTGGGGCAGACTAGAGTATTTGAAAAACACGTTGGAGATAAGAGATTTTTCCTTTACTTTTTAATGTGTAACCTGAATAGAAATGTCTGGGCCTGACCCTGCATTCCTTGCAGTCCAAAGGAAGTTTGCAGGGCACAAGAAACACAGGATCCAGAACTAAGTTTCTTAGGTTTTGTTCTTATGAATCTTTTCACTTCAAATTAATTTTCTAGCCCAAATCCACTTTTGCTTTGTTTTTCTACTTTTTTTAAACAATTAAAATTTAAACCAATAATAAAAAGGAAAACAAATGTTATATGTACAGCCATGGGAGCTTCTGTTCTACATAAGGTAATTTCTCACTTCATTCATATCCATGGTGTGTGTGTGTGTTTACTAAAAGATAATTAATTCCAGTTTCAACTCCGTGGAACAACAAAGGGACTAATGGAGACCATACAGATTACTCAGTGTTCCTAGGGTAATCACTCTAAATAAGATTCTCTCTCTGGATGCAAGCTTCACTCTATATTTAAATCCCTGACACTGGGAGGAAAAGGAAATTTCTATAAACCTGTGATCAGTTTCTTGGCAGTTAAGAGAATTCTAAGGCCTTGTCTTACACTGCCATTTTACCAGTGCTGGTAGCTACTCCCCTCATAGCGATGAGTTTTTTACAGTGTTTGGAGAGCTCTATCCCAGCGCTGGTGCCGTGACTACACAGCCACGTTAAAGTGCTGTCGCGGCAGTGCTTTAATATTGCTAGTGAAGACTTACCCTTAGAGTCTGTCTGTCTTTAGGAACGGGGCCAGCCCTAGACCAAATGGCACTCCAGGCCAGGAGCATCTTTGGTGCCCCTCAACCCATTTGTTAAACTTTTGAATAGCTTATTTTTTATTCCATTTGTAGCTAATTTAATGGCTTTGATGAATGATTTGCATGTATGATTTCTGTCTCTTATATAAGATGATAAACTTATGGAACCTTCCAGACTTTGAGAACTACAGGTTTCTACCAAGGTACAGAACATTCTAGGAGGTTAGTGGAAAAATGAATCCACGCACAAAATACCTGAAACATTTTATCTCAAATATTCCATTTTCCCTTTTGTTGCTAACAACAAAAACAGCACTCTAACCCTGGCACCTCAGCAGTCACCTGACCGTAAATCCTGCCCTGTTTAAGAATGGTGAAATGACTATATATAAATATCCGAAAACAGTGGGTTTGGGATGTGAAATGTATCCCAATGCTTTAAAAACAAAAATGGAATTGAAAACATGCCCAGTGATCTTGGTCTTATCCTGATCTCTTGCTGGTATAACTCAGGAGTAGCTCTGCTGATTTAAAACCAGTGTAAAGGACATTAGAACTGGATCCTTGGTTTTTATATCCAAATCTTCAAATGTCCATCTCCAGCAGGTCATTTCCCCAACTCCACTCTATTTTGAGGTTTCGTTTTCAGAGATACTCTCAGATGCGGAATAGTATCTTCTGTTAAAATTAGTCATGGACTTTGGAAGATTTTAATATAAAAATTATTCATACGTGTTTCTCCTCCTCTGTTTTAAGGTAAGGACGAGAAGCTTGTGTTTGATTTTTCTCATCTCACCTGGCCTGGAGTCTCCAGCAGGTCAGGATTTTAATCTCAACTGATCGGAACTAGAGTAATAGAGTTTAAGGCCAGAAAGGACCAGATCATCTAGCCTGACCACCTGCATGTCAAAGGACACCAATGGACCAAATGGACCAAAAATAATTAGAGTGACAGGCTGATCACTTACCTGGCAATGGAGAGGGGCAAGGCCAACTGCCTAACTCTGTGAATACAAAAGGCCAGTTCATGTACTGTCCCTCTGGGGAAATGCAGCACGAGAGTCAGAACCCAGCTGACAGAAAGGGCTGGAGAAGGGGACAGAATCTGGCTCAAGGACACTAGAGCCCAGGCTGTGCTGTGCTGTGCCTGAGCAGCAGCCAGAGAAGAAAGTAGTTCTACCCAATTAGGAGAGGTGTGCTTCTGCTGCTGCATGTGATTGCAGGTTACTACAGTGGACAGTTGAACTCATCACCTTCCTAGTCTATAGGTGGCAGCTCTACCACATTAGTCAAGAGAGAGCCTCCTGTGGCCTGACCTAGTAGGTGCTAGTCTGAGATGATCTCTTTACATCTCTTATATCACCGCTCTTCCCTGGTGATGCAGGCAGTGGCAGGGTGCTGACTGATTTCACTGGCCTTCACTGAACAGTCTTGTCTTAATGTGCTGAGTGAAGGATCTGAATGGGAATCAGGGCTGGCGCTTGCATTTAGGCGGCCTAGGCTCAATCGCCTAGGGCGCCAGGATTATTAGTGGGCACCATTTTGCCGGAGGGGGTGGCAGGCAGCTCCAGTGGACCTGCCGCAGTCGTGACTGCAGAGGGTCCGCTGGTCCGCGGCTCTGGTGGAGCTGCCGCAGTCGTGGCTGCGGACGGTTGGCTGCTCCCACGGCTCCGGTGGACCTCCGCGGAGCAGCCGACAATCCGCAGCCACGACTGCGGCAGCTCCACCAGAGCCGCGGAAGCAGCACGCAGGGCGGCGAAATTGCCGTACGCCTAGGGCGCTCAAACCCCTAGCGCTGGTGCTGCTGGGAATGAGAGCGGCACCTCCAGCTGCAGGCTCTGCACTGAGATTTTTATGCACAAGCCCATTCGTTTACTATTGATCAAGGCTGTATTTTGGGGGGGATGTACCATAAGCAGATGTATGGGGATCTTGGGCTGGTAGCTCATGTCATTCAGCAGTCATCTTGCTGAGTCTGAGTGTAGGATTTTGCCAGATGCTCCCAACCCCTCAGGGGCATGAATGAACAGGAGTATAGATCTGTTTGGGAGCACTCACCCCTTGCATTTTAGCAGTAAGCCCAGAGCATCCATCCAGTACTGGCCTTCTCTACTCGGCCAGCATGCTCATGCATGGGGAAGAACTCCCAAGGGAAGTGTTGGGTTGGAATGAAAGCTCAGCACCCCCAGAAAGCCTGGCCTTACAGTCCCTTGCATCAAGAGGCGAAATAGCCCCAGTTTGTATCCACCCTGGACAGGATGAGCTAGAATCCCCTGTTCCTCACCTCTGCAAATGAAAAACAATCATATGAAAATTTAATTTTAAAAAATGCTGAGTGCCCAACAGCTTCTATTGAGATCAGTGGTCATTCCTGGGTGTTGACAGTCAGGCCCTAAATATTAACATAGCAGCCCAATTTCAGACTTCTGTTTTTGGAATTGTTAGGCAGAATTCTTTCTGTTTCTTTCAAGCCTGTGTGTGTCAAAGACACTATAATAATAGCAGTACTCACAGATTATTGATTCCTGTGGCTGTAGCCCTGCTAATACTGGGAATTATTTTTCATGTACTTTACCCCATCCTACTCAGATACTATTGCCTCCTCTCCTAACCTGACCAGGCTCCTGCTGAGCCCTATACCCAGGTGCCACAGAAAGAATATATCTGCTAATAATTGTGGTCATACAAAAGTTCTGTTAATTCATCTGCTCACATTGCATTGAGTGGGCCAGTCCTCAGCACTCCAGGAGAGAGATCACAGGAGTGTGTAGGTGACCAGAAGCCTGGAGCAGAGAGGCATTTATGGAGCAGTGCAAGAATTCCTGGTAAAAAATAACTTTTGCAAGTAACTTCTTTGGTATAGTAAGTTATTTCAGACCTTGCTGTAGTCACACAGGAGAGTCCATCTACAAGAGAAGTCTCATAATATTTTCCAGCTTTCATCTGAGGGGCTCAAAGTGCTTCATGAACATTAACTCCTCCTCACAGGCTAGCGCTCCTGGGGGTAGGTAAGTACACCTCTACGTTGATATAACGTGACTCAATATAACATCAATTCAGATATAACATGGTAAAGCAGTGCTCCGGGGGGCAGGGCTGAGCACTCCAGTGGATCAAAGCCAGTTCAATATAACGCGGTTTCACCTGTAACGTGGTAAGATTTTTTGGCTCCCGAGGACAGTGTTATATCGAGGTAGAGGTGTATTGTCATCCCTGTGTTAGAGATGAGGAAGCTGAGGGTCTGAGGGATCAGGTGACATACTCAGGATAATAAAACGTGAATCATGGCAGAGCTGGGGTTAGAACCCAAGTCCCTGACTCTCAGTTCCCTGCTGGAAGTACACAGATATTCCTGGATCTTGCTAAAACAATGAAGGGAACCTTAAATAGCAACAGCCTGTCAGTCATGTGAAGCTTGTCAGGTTCTGTATTCTTATAGGAATCAGTCCTTCTGAAAGGAGAAAGGGATCTCCCTGGCAATAAGGGAGTCTGGTGGCTCCTTTCCATTAAAAGTCCTCTGAGGGCTTGTTGGAAGAAAATCTGGTATTGCTGCTGCCAGGACAGACCCCTGCCTAAGAGATCAACAGCACAGTAGAAGGGATCTCCTTCATAACATGCTTTGTACCAAAAATGTTTCATTAACAATATAAAACAGGTGACCTGACTCACCCAAATTCTCCTCCTGATGGTGGTCACGCCTGTGTCACTGCCCTTGCTTGCCAATGCATCCCCTGGATGAAGCAGGCTGGTGGAGAGGGTGAGTGTTCTGTGTGTCTGACTAGACTTGCTGCACTGTAAAGCTCGGGTTCGCTGTCAAATTATGAGAATGACCTTGGTGCATTGTCACCTCTTTTTTTTTTCATTCAAAAGTGTTTCCAGGACTTACAAGGTACACAGGGATCACTTCCTCTTTCACAGAAACTATGTACACTTTAACTACTTACAATAGCAAGCATGGGATCACCATGCAGAAATTTGGTGCACACTTATACCCAATCATTTGATTGCTTAGAATGTATACTTAGGGCTCCGCTTTGGCCTGGAAATTTTGCAATTTCAAGCTGTCTTGTGAGACCCACAATATAGATTTCCTGAGATGAGCTGGGCCTGGCTAAAATCCCACAAGAACAGCCTTTGTTTTTCCCATGTTCCTGCCCTCCTGTTGGAATCAGGAAGTGTGAGGTCCAACGCCTTTTTTGTTTGGCTGGTGGTTGGGGTTTTTTGATGAAATGAACTTCACCAAAGTTTCAGATTGTTTGAGTTTGGAGTGAAAGTTCTGGTCAGTGCTGATTTTATTTCAACATCCGCAGGGAACATTTCTTAGATCTTTATGGTTAAAAGTCTCCAGATGCTGTGTGCACCCAGGATCTGCTTTAGCAAAGTAGGCACAGCTGTTTCTTGGCTGTGTCCTGGCCAAATTCCAGGGTGGGCAATTACATTCCTCCTCCCAAAATTCCTCCTGTCAGTGTCACAAGAGCAGCATTGCCACACCCAGGCTTTCAAAAATCATGAGATCTCTAAAACAATGCGTATGGAGTTCTGTTGATTTGCCTGCTGGCTTTGGAAGCTTTAAGGATCATGTTTACAAGCTTTTCTCCACAACTGTGAGGGCTAGAATTTACTTAAAAAAATTACAAGCTGAGAGGCTGGTGTATTCACACAATGCCGAGGCCAGTGGGGGTTAAGAAAAACATCAGCTAACACAAGACTTGTTATAAAATCATGAGACTTAGCAACACAGGTTTCTGGTTGGCTTGAGGCTGGTTCTCCAGCAGGGCCTTGGGCTGCTACTCTCACATCTTGTATGCTGGGTTGCTTGGGAAGCGCTTGGTCTGGCTGCAGTGGAGGCATCCAGTGCCAGCTGCGGCATCTTCTCTGGAGCACCATGGAGCTGACATCAGGGACCAGGAGGGCCGAGCAGGATTTGGAGATGGTTCTCTTCACTGACAAGTCCTATCTCAGGATGAGCCTGTGGCTGATGCTGCACTCCATGTGACAGTAGAACCGTGCCAGCTCCTGGTTCTCGGGATCTGGGCGAGGATGCAGTGAGCCGCCTGGTAGAGGAAGCTGAGCCTTTTGAAAGCTGCCTTGTCCTTCACCTGGGCCGACATCGCTGGAGGATGAGTATGTCTCAGTCACCTGGAGACACCAGCAGCTGCAGCCTCTTCCTGCCCAATCCCCAGCTTTGTCAAAGAAGAATTTGGATGGCTGTGTGGAGAGCAGTTTCTGTTGTGACAGGACAATTATTTTTATGTTGTTAAATGGATATTTCTCGTATACAACGTGCTGACAAGGGATGGATGAGAGGAACAGCTATTTGGTTGTGTAACTGATGCATTGGTTTGTGTACTGCACCTTTAAATCTACAGAGTTCTGCAGTCTACAGAGACAGGAGGTCATTTTGCTTTCATTGCTGTGCAGACTGACACAGAGGAGAGACACACTGGATGCTCTCTCATACAGACCTTATTGTTTTCTCATGTTTTGTTCATGTAATAGTAATTTAGAGGGATAGTATAGGGTTGTTTTTTTGTATCTGGAAAAGCCAGAACCATAACTTGGCATTTTAGTGCCTGGGGTGAGCAAGTATATTTGCACCCTACAGTTTTTCATTATTTTTCTATCCCCCGCAGCTTTGCACACTAGGCATCTTCCCTGCTCGTGCCACCCTGGTTACAGCCCTGGGAAAAGCATACCTGGGTTCTCCTATGGCACCCATCAGCTTGGGTATCTGAGCATCATGCATCATTTGAGATTTGCTTGTCAGTAGATATGCCTCATGGGCAAAAATCTCTGCTGTAAGATTATCAAGTACAGAAGCAGTGTTACCAGCTCTCTGGATTTTTGGGGGGTATTTCCTAAAGCCCCAGCTCCTGGAGTCATGTGAACATGTGAGACCTCAGCTCTCATTTAAAAGTAAATTTCTTTGGGCTAGTCTACACTACTGCGCTACATCAGCACAGCTGCATCACTCTAGCACATCTGGTGAAGATGCACTATGCCGACGGGGAAAGCATGCCCTGCTGACACAGCGCAGTATAGACATCACTTTAAGTCTATGTAATCTACATCATTGCTGGTGTGTAACTCATTTTGTGGACCAGTTATCTGGATTCTTAAAGTTATTTTGCCCTGGATAGGGGCCCAAATCAACAGGTGAAAGAGACTCTGTTTTCAAGATCAAAGAGGGAACTACAAGCAAGAACTCACTGTCATCCATTAGTTACACTGGCATTCTGTCAGCATCTTTCCTCCTGAGCAGTTTTTACTGTTGCTAAACTGTTCTCCCAGCTGGTTTTTCACAGAGGATGTAAACTATATGGTGCATGTTAAAGGAGAAAAGAGCATCTCAAATAGAGATGGGCCCGAGCTGTAATATTCATCTCTGGATATAGGGCTAACTCCTCCAAAATGCTGGGACCTTCAGTTCTGACGATGTGGTTAAGCCCATCATAGAGATGGGGCCAGCTGTGAACTGGATTTGAATTCAAATTTCCCACAGTCTAGGGAATGCCTTGTTGATGACTTGTGGCTCTGGCCCATCTCTAGTTTCAAAGGAAATGTGATTACATTCAATATTTTGTTATTTAGACTTGGGAATTTATTGAAAATGAGGAACAGTGGGTGGAACTAGGAATTACTGTATCTGTCTCTTGATATGCTGCCTGCAGCTACAATAAAACTAGTTATGAAGGGCTCCACCCAGACAATAACTTGCAGCACAGTTTTCAATTAAAGCACGCACACATTCAAAGGGAACTGGAAATCATCCTAAATCAGGCTCTTCCATGTGTGCACGGTTACAACTCTGGCTTTCAAAAGCAAAACAGGAAACTCATAAAGAAACTTTGAGGCTCAAGGGGTTAAATGAAATCCAACTCTCTCCTTTTCCTGTGCAGTAAGGATTAGTAACCAAACAGAAGCTGGGGAAAGGAGGGTGTTGGAGCCACTGATTGAGCTACAGAAGTGGGGAAGTGGACACGCAGCTGGGCTACAGGGTGGCTTTAGTGCCTCTGAACCTTACACTCACCTTCAAACAAACTGAGGCAGAAGGTAAGAATTAGTTTTGCATTATGGGTCACTTCTTTCCTCTCCTCTTCATCTCATTTGCCACTTGTCTATTTGTCTTTCCTTTGCTGTTTATGGACTTTTTATTTCCAACTACTTTTTATCAGCCTGGCTACAGTTTAAAGGGCAAGAGAGATGTTTGTTGAATGGAGTCCTGTGATTGCAAAATCAGATTTCCTGGCAGAGAGGGAAGAAGACACTCTATATATTCAGTGAATGTTAATCCCTGCTGCTCCCCACTCCCAAGTTAATTAGTCCAGGGGTTAATATAATCAAATAACCATTACTAACATTCTTGTGGGAGAGGGAAGAGGTATCAGTTAATGTTGGATGAGCCCAGGGGCTTGGTGCCTAAACAGATTCTGCCAGCATAAGTGTAGAAAGCAATATAAGTTTAGCAGGGCTTGTTTTGGTGTGAGAACTGTTACCAGTTTGTGGGAAAAGTAAACCCAGTGATTAGGACCGTTAAGCTGCGGAACCAGTGGATCCCTGTGCCTATTGGCAATTATACTCAAATAACCATTACTATGGGAGACGGCTGTGTGGATTGAAGGAACACCTGCCTATTTCCAGAGGAAGAGTGTCTCTATAGTGATCATTACACACTCATTTCACCTGTCCAGAACATAGACCTGATCCTGCAGACCTCTTCTCAAGCAAGTAGTCCCACCAAAGCCAGTGCAAGGAAGGGTTTGCAGGATCAGGCCCCACTCTGACATCTTTTGTGGTTTTCCTGTTTCTAAACAAGTGAATATGTCAGCTGAGAAGGCTACTTTGGGAGCTCACTCTGAGAAAGAGATGGTAAAAGGATGGCTAGTGTTGTGACAAGTGCTGTGCTAAATCTAAAGGCACAGGATTTACAAAGTGCCCTGGTATTCTCTGGGGAGGGGCCAGCTCCTTTAAATGACTTACACAGCTCAGAAAACCCGCATGGCTGTCCAGCATGGAGTTCTCAAGATCAGGAAGTACAAGACTTGGTATAGGAACATGGGGAGCGGGAGGAAGGCTGGAGGAGGTCTGTTTGTAAAGCTTGATTAAAAGTTTTTGTACCTCTGTACTCCGTGATCTTGGAAATTTTTGCACTACCTTTAGATTGTACACTCCCCACTTCTACATTGCAACAACACAGAGCCCTTCAGCAAGATTGTCTGTAGACAACTTTGGGATTCATACTCCCCTTCCTCTCTGTACTTTGATAGATGTGATCCCCTCTCTTTCTGTAATGCTTTTTTATCCTAGAGTGTTTCATAAATGGTAAGGACACAGGTCCAGTGAAATGCAGCTGTTTCTGGGGTGGAGGGCAGCAAGCAAGAGCACAGCCCACTGTACAACAGTGTGTGTGGTGGGCAGTGTTGTCCAGGGATAGCAGGACAAACACTCTGCTCTTATAGAAAGTGCTGGGATTTTTAATGCCTACCAAAACCATATAGGGCCATGGATTTTAAAGGGATAGTAACTTAAACATAATTTAAAAAGAGAAATTGCTTTACCTACATTACTAAAACAGGTTAAAACGAACATTTAAAAAATTAAATGAAAATTTCCACTATAGATGTTCTGTGTTTACTTTATTATTTCTCTCTGATTGGACAAAGAAGATATTTTAGCCCCCCCTCCTTTTTTTTAAGTCACTTTCATTCTCAGATTCTCATGCAACAGCACAGACCTGTGCTGATGACACTGCAGGGAGATGTTTTGTTCTAAAATCTGATTCCATCAGATTTGTAATGTTTCTGATGGTCTTCAGTTTTGTAAAAGTAGCTCTTTTCCCTTCCTCCCTAAAAAAGCCTCTAACAAAAAGTTTGGGGCCAAATTTGCTTTTGCAATGACCCTGTAAGGTTGTACTGCCTCCACACAGTAAATTGTGTGGAACCTGATGTACGTACATCAGATGGATAAAGGCCTGAGTTAACCCTCCTGATATTGGAGACTCTGATTCCATAGAATCTACACATTTCAAACTTTCAAACCTTATTACGGCTAGGCTAATAAGACATCCCCTGTAAATGTAACCTGTGAGACAGAACTCCTGTGTGACCCAAATGATTTGTGGCAAATGCCAAGGAGGGGTGCAAAATTTTGTTGCTAGGTCTCTCCACATTCTCTCTCTCTCTATCTCCCCTTAATAATTTAAAAAAAAATTGAATTTGTTTCCTTTTAAAGATAAGCTGTAAATGACTGTCTCTCTCTAAATAGAAGGACGGCAGCTCTGAGGCTGGAATGCAGCATCAGACAGAAGTTAGAGAATGGATAACCTGAAATGTTGTTTTATAAGCTAGGTGCCTTCTGATGCAGTCTGTGTGTTTCTGGTTTTGGCTCACCCCTTTTTGAGTTCAGGCATTTATCAAGTGTGATGCAAGTGTTCTGCAGTGTCAGTTCATCTAGTCATTAAAGGGTTAGTTATCTCATAAGATATGAACATGGACTGAGTTGGAATGCGTGTGAGTAGCTGTGTTCCAATTTGCCTGATGTGCTAGAAAAGGTGATACTTTGTTGCTGCCTTTGTGTTTAGTCTAGAGACACAGCTGCTCTGTAGAGGAATTTGGGAATTTTTTTATTATTATTAACACTTTAATTATGATATTGCCTAAAGGCTCTAATCTGGATTGAGGCCATGTTGTTCTAGGTGCTGTACAAAATGTAAAAAAGAGATAATTCCTGTCCTGAAGGGTTTACTCATTAGGCTGCTGGTGGTTATCTCACTCTTTAGAGTCCTTGTGTAAAATGATAAGCACTTCATTAAAGAAACCAACTCTGTGCTTTAAGATTCTTCAGAGCACAGCGTGTGGAAATAGTAAGTCTCATAAAAGAATGAGCTGTTTCTGTGAATAAGAATAGCATCTGGCATTACAGTACCTAGGATGGGATTACAAGCTTTATCAATCCTCTCCTTTTAGGCTGTAGGCTCATCACCACTTGGGATCAGGAGGAATAATTTTTCTCCCGGAGGCATAATACTGCTTTAGCATGAGCTGGAATGGCTTCACTGCAATGTTATAGCCCTGTAACTCGAACCAGGGGTGTGAGCAGGGTGGCCATGGCCCTCCCACTTTTTAACATGGGCATACTAGTCTCAGGCAGGCTGTCAGAGGCTGGCTGCACTTTGTGGCAGAGCAGCTGAGAAGATGATCAGGTCCCCTGCCAGTGGCACCTGCCTCTTCCTGATGGAGGGGCTGAGGTGGGCCTTAGTGCCCCGCCCCCCCATGGGGACCTGCCCCCTGCTCCTCCTCTTCCCCTGAAGCCCTGGCCAGGCCAGAAGCCGAAGCTGGACTGTGGTAAGAGCTGCCCAGGAAACCCAGGCTGCTGTGGGGAGCCCTGGACCCTCCACCTGCCTTGGGCAGTGTGCACCCAGGGGCAGGGACATGAGCTGGGGGCTGCTCTCCAGCCCCCTGCCCAGAGCAGGTGGAGGATCTGGGGCTCCCTACAGTGGCACTGGCTCCCTGGGCAGCTCTTACCATGGCCTGGCTCCAGCTATCTGCCTGGCTAGGGAGCGGGGCCTCAGAGAGAAGGGGAGGAGCAGGTGGTGGCAGGACCTTTGGGGGAAGAGGAGGAGCAGGGATGAGACGAAGTTCTGGCTCTGGTGGTCAGCCCACTTCTGTGCAGGTTCCGGCGCTCCCGACCCAAGCCCTGTGGCCTGAGTCAGTTGGTAGCTGTGGGTCTTTTATTACAGTGTAGACGTGGATTCCTTTGAAGCATCCAATACTGGTTATGGTTAATGGCAGGATACTGATGCTAGATGGACGATTGGTCTGAGCCAGTACCTCCATTCCTAAATCCTTAAAGGTGTCCTTTAATCCTGAGAGATTTACACACTGTTCTGTGAGGGTCATAGAGCCGTCTCCCATTGTAATCTTTGTTCTGCAGGAGTTCATTATGTGTATATCCACCCACAGTTTGTCTCTTATTTGACTCCATTATTGGATTATACCAATAGTTCATCTAAATCCAGTATCCTGTTTCTGGCAGTGACTAAAAGGCATCTCTGGTTTCTGAAGAGGGATATATATGAATGGAACTGGTTGCTTAACTACACATGTGCTTGTGCATATGTACACACCATGTGGTTCCTGCTCACTCATGCAAATACACAAACACACTCAATATGCAAACGTATGATGTTGTCTGGAAAAACTGTACCACCCATGGATTGTTTATTTTGCTACTTAGTTCTTAGAGCAGTGACTGCTGTGCTCTGGCTGCTACTGGGGAAGCACGGTGATGGGTCTTTGCAGAACAAACAGCAGGTTTATTTTTAGATGACACAGTTATAATTTTTCTCTGATCACACAGTCCCATATGCGCTTCCTTTCATATCACACTGCAGTGCCAGGAGTGATCACACACTCATAAAGCTATTTTTTTTTAAAGCTAATTTTTAGCAACTGCTGAAAGGTGCTGGGCTGGCAGCCCTGGAGATGGAAGCTGTTTCTCCTAGCACAGGTACTGCCTCTTAACTTTTTTTAGTGGAGTCAAAAGGATTTTTCAGTTCTGCTAGCTCTCATCTCCTCCCACTTACACAGCAATGTAAAACTGGTGTAACTCCATTTACTTCATCAGACATACTTCTGATTTACGTCACTAAGGGAGAGGAGACATGGGCCCCACAGGTGCAAAGAGAGAGAGAAAACTGTAAAGATTATTGTAAAGTTTACACTTGAAGTACTATTACAATACTTGTATGGTTGAGAAAATTGTCTTGTTGTTGGGGAGGGAGGAATAGTTTAATTGGAGGTAATTACCCAGCATCTAGACTCCGGTTAGCTTCTCAATAAGTTTCCTAAAGTTAAGTGTGTTAACCAGAGCCAGCTAACAAGTTTTTAAACATCACTGTCTTTGTCCACATTCAGTGCTAGTGTTTAAAATCATGTTAGTTAATATACATAAGCTAAAACTTTTAAAACACCGTTCATTTTCCTAATCTATCCAAACCCCAAATTAATGACCCATAGCAGTATTAGAATATAAATGCAAGTCTTTAGCTAGTCTTTTTCATTCTTCTTTTTAATGCTTAGGATTTCTTAATTTTAATTCTCATCATGTATGTTCTGTCTGTTTGTTCTATTGTGGCTTGTGGCAACATTAGCTGTCTAGATTTTTTTTACATGGGGCAATGTAATAGAGACTTAATCAAAATGTGTAGTCAGTGAGATTACTAAACTACAAGTTATAATTAAATCTTTAAAAAAATAAAGGTTTGTAATGGAACCCTGGTTGCAACCTTAACTATGGAAGGCTTTCTGCAGAGGGCTAAATCTGAACAGATAGCTTAGCGTCTGCCCATTACTATCCTCATGAAATATTGCATTTTTCCTTGTAATGGAACATTACAGGCTGGGACAACCACCACCTCTTCTCTGATGTACAAGACATACTTACAAATATGTTCAATCTACATCACTAATGTTACTGTGCTATGAATTTCATGGGATGGGAAAGACACAGATGTGCAATTTCTGCAAAGACATAGCCTCATCTCGCATTGCCATCCCACCTCTTAGCTGGGTATGGGAGGGTGAAGGTTCACTGTAGAATCCTCTTGGTCAGGAGGTGCCAGAATCTGACCTTGCTGTTGTAGTTGATGATTTTTCAGTTTCTCTTTTCACAATCCCTACGTGGTGGGATTGAAACAAGCTTCTTGTCTGCCTGTTCACCCTGGTTCCTGACTCACAGGTCCAACAGTGTCTGCCATGAGTTACTCTTGTTCGATTCTCCTAAAGTTCTGCCAAGCTTGGCATTGTTGTAAGAGTCCCTTGTGATAATAGGGCTCACCCAAGCTGGCCACGACAGTGATCTACATATGATTATATGTCCGTAATGAACAGTGCCCCAGATCTCACCATCTCTCTCTCTCAAATTACAGGGGACTTAGGTGTCAGAGTGACAAGGTAGTGACTGGAGACCTCAGTACTAATTGTGTCGGAAGCTTGTCTAGGTGTTTTGATTTAGTCTTCAGTCCTTAATACAAAACCACAAACATAGCTTTACTCACAGGGCTGAAATTGCCAGGCATGGTTCAGATCGCAATCGAAGTGCATTGGCAGAGCTGCAGGGGTGGACAGGACTGGAATAGCACAAGCTGCTGCAGGTCAGGATTGAGGTGTGTTGGCAGAGCTGGACAGATTCCCATTGGAATAGCAGGCAATGTTGCAGGCTGAAATTAAAGTATGTTGAGAGCTGTGCAGGGGAAACTTACAACGCACCTGCACTCAACCATGAAGTAAGAGAGTGCTCTTACTGTTACTGCTATCGTCAGTATCGTATTTTAAGGTCAGAATTCACCTCAAATCTAAAAACATAACAACTTCATTTAAGAAAAAAGTTACAGCTGAAAGCAAGTTTCAGTGATGACTAATACAAAAATAAAATTACTTTCTTAGAATCCTGCACCTCTTTACAAAAGGTCAAACATTAACAAGTGTGGAAATGAAGAGTTAGGGGATCCAGCCAGTTCCTCACTGCCATGTAAACCTTTCTCAAGCACCCAAGTCACCCCACTTTTTATTCTCTGGTCTCCTAGTCATGCTCCATCCCTCCATTCTCTCCTAGCATCTCCAGCCAGTTCATATGTATAGACATTTTAAAATTTTAAACATTGCTTTATATTCAGATTAAAAATAGCTCTGTCTGAGTGTGTCCCAGGACTTAGCTGCAGGTAACAGGAGAGTGGGGAGGGAAACACAATACAACATCCTGCCACTTTAACACACACTTGCTTGCTTATTTTCTATACAGAGTATTTTTCCACCTTGGTTCAAAGGGAGTCAGGACCAGGGCTTGCTTCGGCTTGGTCAAAAACAAAGAGAGAAATGTCAACCGAAGGACGGTTGGCCTTAGGCAGGGGAGAAAAAGAAACAGCCATTAAGTTAATAAGTCTCTTGGACCCAGTTTAATCCTCCTGTCTAAGGCAGAGGATCAATTTCTCAGTGCTTCCTGGCTTGGTCCTCAGACCTTCCCAACCCTTTTTCCAGCCAGGGGAAAGCTAACCCTCATAGACCTTCTCCCAGCCTCTTTATATCGCTGCTCTAGTGAGCCCCTAGTTGCCTACCTCTGTATAGGACGTGTTCACCTCATCTCATGCTGTTCGTGTTATATCTCTAATTCCTATGCTAATCCCTCCAAAAACCCTAAAAAAGGAAACTGATTCTCCCTGGCAAGGCCAGCAAACCAAAAACTAAAATAAAAAATGTGGAGTTGAGCCATATTGGAGATAGAGTGAGTAAAACAACAGTTATGAACATTTTAAGAAAATAAACAGGGAACTTTTAAGACATCATGGGCCAGATCCTCTGTTTATGTAAACTTTCAGCTATGACTAAACCACCTTAGGAATCAAGCTCCATAATTTAAAAAATCCCTTTCTGATTGGTTGGTTGGTTGGTTGGTGTGTTTCTTGGTTGTAGGTTTGTTGTTTTTTCCTTCCCCTCCGTCTCCCTTCCAGACTTCCCAGAAAATCTGTCCTGGCATAGAATCTTCAAGGGACCTTGAGAGGTCATCTAGTCCAGTCTTTTGCCTCAGGGCAGGACTAAGTATTATCTAGACCATCCCTGACAGGTGTTTGTCTAACCTGCTCTTAAAAATCTCCAATGATGGAGATTCCACAACCTCCCTAGGCAATTTATTCCAGTGCTTAACTATCCTGACAGTTAGGAAGTTTTTCTTAATGTCCAACCAAAACCTCCTATGCTGCAATTTAAGCCCATTGCTTCTTGCCCTATCCTCAGAGGTTTAAAAAAACAATTTTTCTCCCTCCTCCTTGGAACAACCTTTTATGTACTTGAAAACTGTTATCATGTCCCCTTTGAGTCTTCTCTTTTCCAGACTAAACAAACCAAATTTTTTCAATCTTCCCTCATAGGTCATGTTTTCTAGTCTCTTGTCTGGACTTGTACCATGCAAAGCAGAACCAGGCACTGCTGCCTGTCCAATGATTTTTTGAAAGGATATAGTTTAAAAAGAGAGAGAGAGAGATGGGGAAACCATTTTGAAAAGCAGCTGTCTAAATTGTGTCAGCCATTTCCTCATGTCCAAAAGGGCATGGTGTGCAGTGACCCATTCTGAGCTCCTATGGACCGAGGCTGTGTTAGAACATAGACCTGAGCTCGCTGAGAGGTTTGCAAACCTTATTGAGCTTGGTCTGAGTTTAGAGTTTGCAATGAAATGAGATTCACTGAGTTTCTAGTTTCCATTGCCACAGTGTCCCACTGGTGTAGTCAAAGCTACTGTGGAGGTACTGCTACAGTGCAGACTATCAGCTCTTTCCAGGCCTCCTAAATGCTAGCAATGGGCAAACCTCAAAATCTTCAGTGTTGGGTAGTTCAGTATTAAACCTGAGAGTCTGGATGCTTATCCCAGCATTCTTGGGACTGCACAGCTGGGCTGCACATTTCACCAGTGCCCTCTCTCATGAAATTGGTGGGATCTCATTCTGGCCAGGCTGGATTCAAACCAAAGAGCCCCCCCTAGTATTCTGGCACTTCTGCTTCCAGGCCCACCCTTTCAAATCTCAAAAAGGGTCAGGTTGTGGCTAAGCTTTCCATATTCGGCCCTTCACTCAAACTCTTGTATCCTGGTGCAGCTCACATGGGGCAAATTTTTTAAACTTGGGTGCCTAACTCTAGAAACCTGATTCTATATGAGGCATCTAAATAAATGTGGGCACCTGACAATTCCTGTTGACTTCAAAGGCAGCTGCAGGTGGTAAGCACCTCTCCAAAATCAGGCAAGATCTTTAGATGCCTAAATATGGATCTTAGACAGCCAAATTTGAAGATTATAGACATGCAAGATCACCTCCTGTATTCTAAGACCCTGATCCTGAAACTCCTCCAACTCAAACAGGGTGAGTCAGATGCAGAAATAATCTTTAACCTGGGAATTTCCTGGTTTTGACTGGCTGAAGTCAGAACATTATTATTTTAAATACCTTTTTTAAAAAAACCCTATATATGTTGTATGCATAAATGGGTGGGTAGGGGGACAAGAATCAGCATGTGTTTCCCTCTCCTGTCCCCTCCCCTCCATGCCCTGTGATGGTGTTCTCATTATGCCAAAGGCAAGCTTAGGAGAAATGCTGGGGATCAGTAATTACATGCTGGCTTTCTGTGGAGGATAATTTCAGTCTTTAAGTTGCCTTGATTTGTCTGGGATATGTAGTGACAAACTACCTTTTACTTGCCTTTGGTTTCAGTCCATCCCCTTTTCCTGTTGAGTCTCTTTCACTCCATGGTCCCTTCCATCAGCTCTCTCACTAGACCAGCTTGCCCCCTCCATCCCTGACCTGTGCGCCACAGAGAGTTCTAGCCATGAAGGAGCAAGAAACCAGCCGTTCTGATCAATGTTCTCTTTATTCCACAGAGGAAAATGAAGAACTTGTTCCTCCTGCTCACGCTGACAATGATGCCACTTCCTGCATCTTCAGTAAGTTAAGCACCTTTTCTCAAAAGTGGCTGCTACCAGGGATGGCACGAAACTTGGGGTAGAGGGTTTCAACTTTTGGCAGCCAAAGTGTTTGTAGAGAACTTGGGGTAATGGGTGTCCTGCTTGAAAATGACTACATACACGCACTTGAAGAAGTTAATACTTGACTGATGTACGCTTTATGTTGTATCTGTCCTCCATGTCTCTACCAAGGTGATAGTGGTACACACACATGCTAGTCATTGCATTAGAAAGTCTGTGAGTTAGTTGGGTATGTTACACAATCTCTCCCTGCTAAATGTTAACACAATTTGGCTCAAAACCAGCAGCCTTGGCCAAAAAAGAGCCAAAAAAGTTCATCCCATGTAAGCAATGCACTACGTTGTCCTGTGAAGCAGGAGAAACTCTGGAGGATGGCTTTATGCTGCTTGTCTCTGATATTAGACACTGTGACCTAAAGTCAGTAACTTCTCTTGACGGAATGTGTAATGAATGGAAATGGTGGTGCATCTGTAGAGGAGGGGAAGTTTAACAGTCTGTCCTTAAGTGCCTCTGTGGTGTGAGAGCCACACTGGATGCTGGAACTTCCCAGCTAGGGAGGTGTGAGGAGATGCAGTTTAATAGTAGAGAGAGGAATGGAAGCACCAATGCATTCAGATGGGTCATTCCTAGTTCCTTCTATGACAGATTAAAGGCATGACTCCTCATAGTCATAAAGGGAATTTCATGTTTAATCTGCCTCACCTGACATTAAAAATGTCCCTCCCCCATTTGTGATTCCTGTAGTCACAGAGATCAGTGAGAATTTGAAAATATCTGTATTGGAAGGTGCACCTAAACATTTTGCAGGAGGGACAGTTTTTCTCTTATGAAAGGTATTGTGTCTTTGGTGGAGCTCTGTTACTCCTCTTCTGATGTAGTCAGAGCTAATCGCAGAGCAGCCCTGCTGCTGAGGCAGGAACCCTTGTTTTGTGTTCACTGTCGAACAAGTTGCATGTAGCATAGGAGTCAGGTAAGATGGTTGTATTTGAATAAAGGTAATTCACCCTTCAGCCTTGCCAGAGCAGTATGGAACTCTGGAGTCAATGGTACTCCAAAAGGGCTTAAAGGACTGTCCAGTGACATGACAGCATGAAAAAAAAACTAACCGTCATGTGTGGGCTTCACTGTAGACACAGTAACTCTTCTGTTGTAAACTGTTCTCAACCTTTTGCCTAGAAATACAGAAGTTTTTCTGATGAATCAGAGCATAGGCAACTGTCATTGCTGGAGGCTATGACATTTTGTGTTATACAAACACACAATATTCTGTCGAGGATTGAGTAACAAACCAGGGCCCTTGGACACACATCTGGATAAACACCTCTAATCACTACTGTCAGGCACATCTTTTCCAATGGGCTATAAAACAGCTGATAGGATACTGCTAATGTTCCTTCTTCTATAGAAGCCCCAGGTCAAAAGTCCATGCTGTTCCAGCTGACACTGGGTTTTTGCTATTCTAAAAGAGCCCAGATTTAGAACATTTCCCTACTATGTGCCAGAAAGATAGAACTTTAGGAGTTACCTTCACATTTGCTGGAAATCTAATCCAGGAAATGAATTAAAACCTCTCAATGTGTAGCCTTTTGGAAGGGCTATCTCGCAGAAAGTAAATCCCCAAAACACAAGCATACTTTTGCTGCTATATAATTTAATAATAATAATATAATATTTTACCTCTTGAAACCTATTTTCATGCCTCACATATGCCGTAAGAGACATGTATATGTCCTTACCTAGTCTCAAATCCAACATGTCCATTTTATTGTCCACTCTGCTCAGAATAAATGCAGGATTGGAAGAGATGGTATACTGCAGGGCAGAACTGAGATATATTGACAAAACTCTGAGAGGACCCAGAGCTGGAATAGCAGGGGCACTGGCAGGTCAGCTTGATAGGAACTTACAGATATAATATAAATATAATATGGAAGATATACCTATATCATAGAACTGGAAGGGACCCTGAAATGTCATCAAGTCCATCCCCCTGCCTTCATTAGGCAGGACCAATTTTGTCCCAGATCCTAAGTGGCTCCCTCAAGGATTGAGCTCTCAACCCTGGTTTTAGCAGGCCAATGCACAAACCACTGAGCTAGCTCTTACAGAGCTACTTATAGAGTTCCTACCACTGCTTAGTGGGAGATGTGCTATGATTGAAAACGTTGGGGTGTCAAATCAGTAAAGAGGTCCATTGCCAGAGTTGTGTAGAGGATTGAATAATAGGGATGATGCAGCTCAATTGGAGGGGCTCTGGAAGAGCTATGTGTAAGAGGCTTGTGCTGTGCCTGCCTGCACTGCATTTGCCTTTAATTCTTTCATGGATGATAAAAAGAATCAAATTAATTCCCCTGCCTCCTACACCAGTGCCCAAAAAAGAATCTACATGTCCTGCCCTGCTCTCACAATGTCATTGGCTGATTTGCTATGATTCCCCAGCTGAATGGGTGCATGGATAGGCTAGTATATGACAGCAAACCCCTTATGGCTTAATGGATTAACAATATGAGAAGTGCATAAGCAGGATGTGTGCAGGGGTGCTGAAAAGGGTATATACAGACACAGGGATTATGCCCCCCCCCACCTTTTTAGTAGCTGTGAATGTCGTGGAAAATCCAGCTGTCTCAGCTCTGACAACAGTGAGTGAAGGTTGATGACTCACATCATGGGGTCAAATCTGCTCTCACTGAAGTCAATGAGAGTTTGAACACTGACATGACTGAGAGTAGGATTGGGCCCAGTGTATTCCAAAATTGAGCATGTGCACACACACATTTACAAAACATTCTACAGAAGTTACAGTCTGCTGGCTTCTGAAATTCCCTGCTATCATCGAGTGAGAGGGGAATTTGCGAAGAAGGCCTTCTGATAATGAACCACATGCCCCAAAGGACGCATGCTGCCTGGCTACAATGATTGGGACCGCTTCCATGTGATGACATTGCCTTAACAGACTGCCTTCAGTGGAGGTGGCTGGAGAGCATGGACTTGGCAACGATACAGACTGATAATGATAATGCACATATAGAAATCAACTAGGTGTGAGCTGCAGGCGGGGTGTGTGCATACGTGTGTGTGCCTGCTTGTGAACAGGACTCCTTTAAACTAATTTGATTGAAGGGTGAGTCCTAGTGGCTGCTCTTTTCCTTCTCATCTTCATTTTCATGTTCCCCGTTTTAGTCTGGAGTGGGCAATTTTTTTTTATTTTAATGACATCAACTGTCAGATCAGGGAAAGCAGCAGAGAACTGAGTAGGGAGGTGCTGGCATAGGTGACAACTGAGAATTTTGTCTGGGTCCAGCCTCAGTAGGGTGTCTGAGATTTATGGCCAGAGTGAGCTGCAGATTTAGCTGCTGCCTGCAATAGGCAGCACTGAGGAGGAACTCAGATGCACTGGCTGCCTGCAGCACCCAGCTGGCTGATATGAGTTTATCTCCCAATGCTCCATCCTCAGCAGCACCTGCTGTCCCAGGCTTTGCCTCCCCTTCTCGCCAGCCAGAACATGCTGGTACAGTAGTTTCCCCAGGAATTGAAATTAAAGGGGGTGTCAGGCCAATGAGATATATAAAAGAGATATGAATAAAGTAAATGTTTTGTTAGGATAATGCAAATTTAACATAAGGATAATGCAAGTTACACATAACAGGTCTAGATTTCTAAAAGATATATACTTTTTTTTAATGTATTTAATTTAAATTGACTTTTGAAAAGTAAACCATCATGGGATAAGAGGGAAGTCCTCTCATGGATCAGTAACTGGTTAAAATATGGGAAACAAAGGGTAGGAATAAATTATCAGTTTTCAGAATGGAGAGAGGTAAATAGTGGTATCCCAGAGGGGTCGGTACTGGGACCATTACTGTTCAACATACTCATAAATGATCTGGAAAAATGGGTAAACAGTGTGGTGACAAAATTTTCAGATGATACAAAACTATTCAAGATAGTTAAGTCCCGGCAGACTGCGAAGAGCTACAAAAGGATCTCACAAAACTGAGTAACTGGGCAACAAAATGGCATGATGAAATTGAATGTTGATAAATGCAAAGTAATGCACATTGGAAACAATCTCAACTATACATATAAAATGAAGGAGTTTGAATTAGCTGTTCTCTCAAAAAAGATCTTGGAGTCGTAATAGTTCTCTGAAAACATCCATTCAATGTGCAGCAGCAGCCAAAAAAGCAAACAGAATGTTGGGAATCATTAAGAAAGGGATAGATACGAAGACAGAAAATATCATATTGCCTCTATATAAATCCATGGTATGTGTACACCTTGAATACTGTGTGCAGATCTGGTCATCCCATCCCAAAAGAGACATTGGAAATGGAAAAGGTACAGAGATGGGCAACTAAAATGATTAGGGGTATGAAACAGGAGGAGAAATTAAAATGACTGGGAATCTTCAGCTTAGAAAAGAGACGACTAAAACAACAGAGGTCAATCAGCACAGGCTAAGTACACTTGAGAACACAGCTCTGTTTGCTTGGATATCTAGGTAGATTAGGTGTGACTGTAAATACAAAATCTGGTCCTGAAGCCTTTCCCCAGTCTCCAGCTCATCACTAGTTGTCAGGGAGACCTCATTTAGACTTTGCTAACAATCATCATTTGAAATTATTAGGTTGGCCAACATCACCGAAATGAATGCACTGACATTGTCATAAAAACCAGCTATATAAGGAAGCTAGTCTATATTCATACTTTTGAAATCTATTATACTTTTTCAGATATGTATTTTATCATACACTGTATATGCTTTTAAAGTGTGTAATTTCAATTTCAATTCAAATTTCCAAACAGTCACTAAATTGGCATGTTTCAGAGTAGCAGCTGTGATAGCCTGTATCTGCAAAAAGAACTGGCATACTTGTGGCACCTTAGACTAACACATTTATTTGAGCAAAAAGCTTTTGTGGGCTACAGCCCACTTCATCGGATGCGAATGGAACATATAGTGAGGAGATAGATAGGTTATACACATACAGAGAACATGAAAAGGTGGGAGTTGCCCAACCAACTCTAAAGGCTAATTAAGATGAGCTACTCTCAGCAGGAGGAAAAAAACTTTTGTAGTGATAATCAAGATGATCCATTTAAGACAGTTTGACAAGAAGTGTGTGAGGACACTTAACATGGGGAAATTGATTCAATGGTGTAATGGCTCAGCCATTCCCAGTCTCTTTTTAAGCCTAAATTGATTGTATCTAGTTTGCATATATTCCAAGTTCAGCGGTTTCTCTTTGGAGTCTGTTTTTGAAGCTTTTCTGTTGCAAAATTGCCACTTTAAATCTGTAACTGAATGGCCAGAGAGGTTGAAGTATTCTCCTACTGGTTTTGAATGTTATAATTCTTGACATCTGATTTGTGTCCATTTTCTTTTGCATAGAGACTGTCCGGTTTGGCCAATGTACATGATAGAGAGGGGCAATGCTGGCACATGATGGCATATATCACATTGGTAGATGTGCAGGTGAAACGAGCCCCTGATGGTGTGGCTGATGTGATTAGGTCTTTATGATGGAGTCCTTGAATAGATATGTGGACAGAGTTGGCATCTGGCTTTGTTGCAAGGATAGGTTTCTGGGTTAGTGTTTTTGTTCTGTGGCGTGCGGTTGCTGGTGAGTATTTGCTTCAGGTTGGGGGGCTGTCTGTAAGAGAGGACAGGTCTGTCTCCCAAGATCTGTGAGAGTGAGAGGGTAATCTTTCAGGATAGGTTGTAGATCTTTGATGATGCGCTGGAGAGGTTTTAGTTGGGGCTGAAGATGACGGCTAGAGGCGTCTGTTATTTTCTGTGTTGGGCCTGTCTTGTAGTAAGTGACTTCTGGGTACTCTTCTGGCTCTGTCAATCTGTTTTTTCACTTCAGCAGGTGGGTATTGTAGTTTTAAGAATGCTTGATAGAGATCTTGTAGGTGTTTGTCTCTGTCTGAGAGATTGGAGCAAATGCGGTAGTATCTTAGAGCTTGGCTGTAGACAATGGATCGTGTGATCCGGTCCTGGATGAAGCTGGAGGCATGTAGATAAGTATAGTGGTCAGTGGGTTTTCATGGTGTTTATGTGACCATCACTTATCAGCACAGTAGTGTCAAGGAAATGGATCGACTTGTGTGGATTGGTCTAGGCTGAGGCTGATGGTAGGATGGAAATTGTTGAAATCATGGTGGAATTACTCAAGGAGGGCTTCTTTTCCATGGGTCCAGATGATGAAGATGTCATCAGTGTGGAGTAGGGGCATTAGGGGACGAGAGCTAAGGAAGCGTTGTTCTAAGTGAGCCATAAAAATGTTGGCATACTATGGGCTATGCGGGTACCCATAGCAGTGCTGCTGACTTGAAGGTGAATATTGTCTCCAAATGTGAAATAGTTGTGGGTGAGGACAAAGTCGCAAAATTCAGCCACCAGGTTTGGCATGTAACTAGTTCACAAAACTGGGGAGGGGTGTTGGGGAAATTCAGGGGGGTGTAGGAAAATAACTGTGCTGGTACCAAGCAGAACCGGCAGGATCGATCTGTCTCCTCTTCCCAACACATGAGGGACCCCAGGCTCCGTAGGGAGGGACCCAGGGAGGAGTCCAGCCCAGCTGCCAGCATCTGCTCTGTTGTTTATATCAGTAGTGCCTAGGTGCAGGATACGGGCTCATTGTGCTAGATGCTCTACAGACAAGTAACAAAGATGACAGTCCCTGCCTCCTAGAGCTTACACACTAGGTGTCGGACAAGACAGGACAGGTGGACAACACAGACAAAGGCCTTAGTGTAGACAAGCCCTAAAGCTGCTTCTGTTCTAGGAAAACTGGAATTCATGGTAATGATGGTGGAGGCTAGGAGTGAGGCATTTTTTATCATTGAGACTCAGAGCAGGAGGAGATAACACAACAGTAAAACTTCCCGAGCTCTGTCTACAGTACAGCTCCACCACTGCTACTGCATGTGAAACTGTGCCACGGGAGACTAGAGTGAATTTTCCTGCTGTAGACAAAGCTTCAGATAAAAGCCACTTTCTCAAGGTCTTGCACATGAGTCATCCTTCCCTCTTGGCTATGGAGATTTTGATTGTTTGGCACATAATGGGCCTGATTTCCAGCCAGGCCTTGTCCTGGCTTCCATTTGTGCAAGTGTAATTTTGTGCCTGCAAATAATTGCACCCTGCATGTTTTGCCCCTTTTGGGCCAGATTACAAACCCCTTCCCCATGCTGGTGGCAATTCCAGTCATCAAAGCAGTCCCACTGAAGTTACTCAGCCTATTCCAGTGTGTAACTGCTCATCATTTTAAGGGGTACATGATCTGGCTGTTCAGGTAGTTAGAGGATGTCTAATTTGCCCCCACTCTGAATAGCAAAGGGAGGCTGTTTTGAGGCCTGGTTGAAAATCCTGCCTAGTGTGTATTAATCTGGAAACTCCTGCCTTCCACTGGTATCTCTACATTTACACTTAGATGAATGGGTTAATGTGATGTTCTTTAATATGGTGCTCACTACGTCTGTACCATTTAGTATTTCATCTCCTGCTGCCACCACCTTGTTTTGTTTTAGTTGTTCCTGTTTTGTTTGAATGCATTTCCTTGATGACTTTTGTATTGTTCACAATAATGATACTTAGCACTTTTTGCCTTTAAAGATCTTTACCAACATGTGTCTCCGAGGCAAGAATAATGAGGAATTAAGACAGAATTACTGGAAATGATTGCCTGAGTCCAGCCTCAGCAGAGTGTCTGAGACTCATGGCCAGAATGAGCAGAGATTTAGCTGTAGCCTGCAATATATACAGGCAGCACTAGAAGGCAGAAGATGGACTCCTACCTGCAGCACCAGCTGCCTGCACTCTGTGTTGAGGGTTTTTCTTTTGCCTTATTTATATAGGACAACCATTTATTTCTCATTTGTTTTGTTACACCAATAGCCTAAAATGAGTTGCATATCCAAAAGCAACCCATCTGCATATACCCAAATAACTGCACTTGTCATGTTTCTACAGTGAGATGCTGAGCACCATCAACTCCCCTTCATGTCAATGGGAGTTGAGGGATCAGCACCTTGTAGGATTGAGTCTTCAGTCACTCAGGAAAATGACATGCAGATTATTACTACTTAGATGATCATAATGCACCACAGATGCTAGGATTTTTCCACATAGAATCCTAGAATATCAGGGTTGGAAGGGACCTCAGGAGGTCATCTAGTCCAACCCTCTGCTCAAAGTAGGACTAATCCCAGATAGATTTTTGCCCCAGATCCCTAAATAGCCCCCTCAAGGATTGAACTCACAACCCTGGCTTTAGCAGGACAATGCGCAAACCACTGAGCTATTTGTCCCCTCATTTTAGTCCAACCCCCTGCTCAAAGCAGGACCAATCCCCATGTGGAGGATGACCTGATCCAAGACCATTAACACCATTTTTTCTCATTGATAACTTCTTTGTTTCTCAGCAAATTGTTTTGCAAACACAGCCAGTCACATTCCTTGCTGAGGACTCCATGCACCTCAAGAGTGGACTCTTTGTCAATCCATTATGAAATAAACTGTGATCAACCTGGAAGAATCAGAACATTTTTGTGTGTGTTGTAATAACTGTTCTCCCAACCCCACAATCACATATCTCAACAATGGCCAAATGGAAACGTTTGCCCTTGATTAGACCTCAAGTGTGCATCAATACAAAGATAAACTTGATGCCATTAAACAGACTTAGCAAATAAAAGCATGGAAAGTTATCTAAGAAATGCAAAGTACTGTAAGATCAAACTGGATATGAGAACTGACCTATGCAGTCTCTGGGTATGATTGTAGTTTTATGCTACAGATGTTCTACGTGACTTGACAATAAGACATAGGGAACCAAGTCCACATTAATCTTTTATCACTGAAGTTGACAGTCATACCTTCTCTTCCAGCAGGTAACATTGTGCAAACTCTTGTAGCTAGTCCTCCAATGTGGAGGCACTTTTCATCACCTCCTTTTTTTTGGAAACAAGCTTGTGTGCCCAAATAAGCAAGGTTTGTACCAGATCTATGTATCTATCTAATAAATGGATTATTGGGTTCAGTAAGCCCCAGAAATGCTAATTGTGGCTCAAGTAATGTGTTTGTTTTTTTGAGGAATTTCTAAGGAGTTTTGAACAGCAGTTCACAATATAAAGTTGCTGACTTAGTGGAGAAAAGGGCTGATTAGATACAGTGCCCGGTGCAGTTCTTTGGGAAACTTCTGAAGGGGCTGATTCAAAGCTCTTTGAAGCCAATGACATGGATTGGGCCCTAAATGCTGAAAAATAGGACCTTAGAATGTAAGTTCCTTCTTAGCCATAAAGTGGTGCTATAATTATAAAACCATTGTGTCTCCAATAGGAATTTTATGCCTGATACCTGCCAGTGCTCCCTCTGTTTGCAATATGTAGTGTAGTTCTGGCCATGTCACTCCCAGGATATTATAGAGACAAGGTGGGTGAGGTAATATCTTTTATTGAACCAATTTCTGTTGGTGAGAGAAAGAAGCTTTTCTATAAAGTTTTCAGAGAAGAGTTCTGTGTGGCTCGAAGGCTTTTCTCTCTCACCAGCAGGAATTGGTCCAGTAAAAGATATTACTTCACCTGCCTTGTCTGTCTGAAATACCCAGCCTTTTCTCTTTACTTATCTACTTGTCTGTCTCCCTGAGCGGCTGAGAAATCCCTGAAGGGCCTTCTCCAATGTCACACAGGTACTGCCAACATTCTCTACCCCTCCCAGTTGGGTTTCATACCTCCTCCCCGCAGTACCTTGTGCTGTAAGTTCAGTTTGTATCCTGCTTGGTTCATGGGCTCCTTAGAGCACTGTGTATATTGGAATCACTCTCAAAGGCAGGGTGTGAACCAATCCTCACGGGAGCAGGAGGCATCCCTTTTACACCACTAACTGGTTACTCTGGACACAGTTGTCTTTATAAGCAGAAGATGCCACAAATCAGGTCAGCAACAGCCTAACCCAGGAGTTACAAATGTTACACTAGACTTAGAAATGAGACCATTGACCTTAAAAAGTTCCACTCGGTTCAGAGCACCACCATGGGGGTGCTAGCCCATTAGGGGCCATATGCAGGAATGTTTTGTCCCCCTCATATTAAAACATAATAAAAAGCTAATAGGTGGCCCCTTGAGCTTCCCCTAAAGCACTTGCTTAGTCTGCTTATGCCTAATGTTGGCTCTGGAGCACAGCAGCCTATTTACTCTGCCACACTGACCACGGAGAGCTGAGCATGTCACATGAATATCCCACTCTCCTGAGTAATCTTACTCTTTAAAATCCTCCCTGCACCTGGAGTACAAGACGTCCAAGCAAAGGAGAGAGTCAGCAAGGGGGCATATGTCATTCTACTGCTTTAACCATTCCCCGCAATGGACGGCTGTCTAGTAAGGAGAGCTAACCAGAGCTTGTGTTTCTGATGCCTTTGTGTGTCAGGCAGGGCAATTCTGTACCCTGTGGTGCTTTCTCTGACATGTTAAAACATGCTCTCCTAGGCACACCCATGGCAAATTAGAGAACTCTGTGGATGTGTGTTGCTGAAGGCAGGAAAATGGAGCTGGGTGGTACACTAATAATGAACGTTGATGATTCTGCTTGAGGGTGCGGCAGGGACAGGGGTTTAGTCATCATGGCTGACACTAGATGAAAGCCTACCAGAGGCTGAGCAGAGCAAAGGAAGGCTGTTGGGACAAAAACTGGATAATGGTGTCTAGAAACAGCTCTTTATAAGGATCCTGTAATAATAGATTTTGTATCTATCATAAATACACAGACCTATAAAATAGCTATATATTTATGCAAGTCTGTACACATGCACACAAAACAAGCCCAGTGCATTGTTTTGAATATATGGGAGT
Source organism: Chelonoidis abingdonii (assembly GCF_003597395.2). Taxonomy (NCBI): domain Eukaryota; kingdom Metazoa; phylum Chordata; order Testudines; family Testudinidae; genus Chelonoidis; species Chelonoidis abingdonii. The sequence continues at coordinate 87,373,700 of NC_133772.1, forward strand.
AGTGAGCCCAGAATGGAAATTCCTCTGTCACTATACTGCTCAGCAAGGGCTCTTTTGCTGAGATATCCCCTTTGTGCTGTGGCTAAACGAAGTAGTGTTGAGTCGATGATTGCTCCTGGGCTCTGCAGGTCCATACACCTCACTGTGAAGAGTCCATGGGGATGTCACTTTGTGTACAGAGAAGAAAGAATGATAACACTTATATAGCAGAAATGCCTGAATATTTAGCACACCAGTCCATGTGCTGAGAGAGGGCTTGAGAGCAGCTGCTGCCATTCTACCCCCTCCCAGTTATCTGATTCTCAGCCGCCGTGAGTCAGGATTTGATCTAGGTGTTTTCTTCTTCTTTCTGCTGACTGAAAGATCCTTTGTTTCCAGAATGAATTAATGCTGCTTCTGAATCAGCCAGCTGGTAGAAAGGAGAAACACCGTAGAGCAACAGATCTGTAGCATGTTTCATTCATCTGTGTATAGGGACAGAGGATGAAGGAGGAGAGAGAAGGTGTATACAGATTGATACCAGTATAGAGGACAGGAGTAGGGGGCTGGAGGATCAATTAAAAAGATTGAGAGGCCCAAAACTCCACTGATGGGACCATTCCTAAAATGGCGAGGTGGGAAGGAGAGAGAGACATCCAGCAGGTTATTTCTGACCGAGGGGAAACGCATGAATGGGTGAGACAGACTGATTAATAAGAGTTCAGCTTTGGGCCCTATGCACCAGCAATGAGTGCTCTGGCCAGGAAGATATTTACTAGAAAGGGAAAAGTGCATGGAAGTGCCTGTAATGCAGAGAGAGCAGTTTCGCTGAGTCAGGCATGCTGTAGCTAGGATGAGCATAGATGGCAGGTTATATGGGCTCGAGGTGCCCGGGCTCCAGGAATATTCAGGGCTGGGGGCCCTGCTCCAGCAATATTTGGAGCTGAGTCTCTCCCCTGGCCCTGCCTGGATCGGGCCCCGGCTCCCTCGGGTCTCCCGCCACCGCCCCGCCCCGCCACGTCCCTGCCTGGAGCAGGTCCCGGCCTCCGCCTTCCACCCCTCCCCCTGCGTCCCCCCTCTGCCGTGTCTCTGCCTGCTCGTGCTGCCAGAGAACGGCTCCTGGCAGAACTGCTGTCTGCTCCCCCAGGGTCCTAGCGCCTGCCATCCGCTAATGGCAAGGCAGGCTGCCCTTACCCTGCTCTTCTGCCCTAGCCCTGAGCCTCTCCAACACCCCAAACCCCTCATCCCCAGACAGAGCCCTCATCCATCTGCACCCTGATCCTCTTCCTCAGCCAGAGCCTCATCCCTCTGCACCCTGATCCTCATCTCCAGCCAGAGCCCTCATCCCTCCACATCATGAACCCCTCATCCCCCTGCGCCCTAATCATCATCCCCAGCCAGAGCCCTCATCCCCCCTGCAACCTAATCCTCTGCCCCAGCCCTGAGCCCCCACCCCCGCAGCATGAACCCCTCATCCTCAGCCCCAACCCTCATTCCCCTGCACCCTGAGCCTATGCCCCAGCTCTGAGCCCTCCCGCATCATGAACCCCTCATCCTCAGCCCCAACCCTCATTCCCCTGCACCCTGAGCCTCTGCCCCAGCATGCACCGCCTCCTCCTTCCTACACCCCCACCCCCAGCCGAGCCTGCACCCAAACTCCGTCCCAAAGCCTGCACCCCTCACCCCCTCCTGCACACCCACCCCCAGCCCAGAGCCTGCACCCAGCACCCAAACTCTCTCCCAGATCCTGCACCCCTCACCCCTTCCTACACCCCCACTACCAACCCAGAGCCTGCACCCAAACTCCGTCCCAAAGCCTGCAGCCTTCACCCCCTGCTGCACACCCACCTCCTGCCCCAGCCCGGAGCCTGCACCCAGCCCCCAAACTCCTTCCCAAAACCTGCACCCCTCCTTCACCCTAATCCCCAGCCCAGGACCTGCACCCCAGACCTCCCTCCTGAAACCCCTCCCAGAGCCCTAGGCAGGTGGAGGCGGAGTTTGAGGGGGCGGAGTTGGGGGGGCAGGTTCTGGGCACCACCAAAATTTCTACAAACTTGCCTCCCATGAGGATGAGAGAGATGGTCAGCACCAAGGGATTCATCTCAAGGGGTTTGGATTGTAGACTTGTAGTGTAAGAGGTTGAAGAGGGTTGTACATAGCATGTATAACGCAAACAGGACATCAAAGTGCAAGGAGAAGGAACGACTTCTTCCAGTGCATCCTTACAAATGCTAGAGCATCACAGGGACAAGGTAGGAAGAACTCATGGGGATGTTGCAGAAAGACATTCATGAGTGTGATTCGGTAACAGTTACAGAAATATAGTGGGATGATTCCTGTGACAGTTGTATCTGCAAAGGGAGACATTCTGTACAGGAGGGAGAGAGGAGGAGAGACAGCTGTGGGTGTTACACCAAGGACTCATATACAAGCAAGGAAATATAGATAGAAAATAAAAAAGCCATCTCCAGAAGACACAGGGAATTTACACACCCAGGGGGAGGACTAATTTGATAGTTTACAAGGGCCAGGCCAAGTTATGGCTGGGCCAACAGTCGTACTGGAGATCTGAAACAACCGTTTTAGGATCAGCCTGATCCGATCCAACCCAGCAACTATTCTGTTACAACATAAGATCACAATGAGTGATGTCATCATGCTGTGCTGCCAGCCTGCAACAGCTTGTTCTTCAGCAGGAGACCATTCCCGGAGTGCAACTGGAAGATGATGTCTGGGTGCAGGGGAATGCCAGCTTTATCCAGAACACACATGCCTTCATTGCTCAGGGGCTGCAGTGGCAGTCAGCACACAGGATGTTAATAGCCTTTGGCTGTTCTTTTCTGCAAGGTTGTAAATAGTGTAAGATTTGACTATTACATTAGTTTGTATTTAAAGTACCAAAGAATGTTTAGGGAAGCTCTGGATATGTTCCAAAAGACACAGTCACCTTTGCACCCCTCCCTTTCTGAGCTGTACCCAATACAGCTTGGATGCAGTCCAGGCTCTGGGCCCTTGAGAGTGATGTAACCATTAGCAGTAGGCATCCTGGGTTCATAAATCCTGCCGGATAAACTCGATTGCTTTTTGGACAGAATTCTAACATTAAAGGGCAAAGGAAATGGAGTGGTTGTAAAGAGAGCTACTGACTCCTGTTGCAACCTTTTATATCTCTCAGCTCCATTGTCCAGGCGGTAGCAACGTTGGCTTGCTGCCCAAGCAGACACTTAGCCCCTCTCAACTGCAGGATTTGCAAACAGAGCCCTGTGGACACACACACATAACCCTAGTTACAAGCCTTATTTTCAATTACCATTCTAAATCCAAGACTCCTATCTCTCTCTGGGATGCACTGTTTTCCCCCCTTCTGTCTTCCAAATAATCTCATAGTAAGTAATCTCCTTGCATCCCTGCAATCATTATTCCTTCTCAGACTATCTCCCCCCTCCCCAAGTTCCACATCCTTCTCTGTACTGATCATGCTGACTGCAATGAGCCAGGTTTCCCCCAGCTACAATATTTTACACCCTTCTGGGGCAATGTTCTCTTACTGATAGCATTGCACTTAGTACTAATATCTTATCCTAGTCTTAAATGTATCCGTGGGTTCCCTTGACACCCATACTTCAGTTATATCATCTAGAATACAAACATGATTAGGACTATCAATGCTGATTCCCAGAGCATGTGGTGACCACCAGGGATAGTCAGGAAAAAATGTTCCTCCCTGGAATCATATTGCAGACAGCTCTATTGTAGGTGTTTTATGCCTTTCTTTTAAGAGTCGGGCCTGGAGATAGGATAAAGGAGTAGCTGGCACTATTGATCTGGTCTGGGATGGTGATGCCTATGTCAGCATATCTTTTTGCCTAATCTGGGAAGTAGTGCTTTGTGTCTAGACAAATTTCATTGCACTGCAACCCCCTTCTGACAACAAAAATTACTACACGACCCTGGAAATGGGGACTGAAGACCAAACCCCTCCGCCCCAGGCAGGGGAGCCAAAGTGGGAGCCTGAGGCCTGCCCCCCCAGGTTGGGGGGCGAAGTCAAAGCTTGAGGGCTTCTGGCCTGGGCCGGCGGGAGCTGTAACCTGAGCCTCGCCGCTCAAGGCTGAAGCCCTCAGGTTTCGGCTCCAACTCTGGGCGGTGGGACTCAGACTTTTGGCTTCAGCCCCAGGTCCCAGCAAGCCTAATGCCTGCCCTGGTGACCCCATTAAAACAGAATCACAACCCACTTTGGGGTCCTGACCAACAGTTTGAGAACTGCTGGTCTAGAGTGTTGGGAGAAACATCCCAAGGAACTGGGATCCTTTCTTGGAGGCAACCGAATCGATTGAAGGTAAATAGAGTTGGCCTGTATGTCTATGCTGCAGTAAAAGACTTGTGGCACAGCCATGGCGGGCCCAGATCAGCTGGCTCAAGTTCACAGGACTTGGTCTGCAGGGCCATAAAACTGCAGTTTAGATGTTCGGGCTTGTGATCCCGTAGGTGGGTGGGGCACTAGATTCTTTTTCTAGTACTTAAGGCTTTTTATTCTTGGCTCTTGTCCTTTTCCCTGTATCTCCTTACCCATTAGCTAGGGAGAGGGAATGGTAACACCTTTGCTTGGTACAGCATGATGTAGTTGGTTCAATTTTGCTACTTTTATTCTGTCTCAACGTGTTCACTTGAATGTTTGGTTTTCACAGGCCCGCAAGGCAAAGCGGCAGATTGATTTCTGGGGGGGCTGGGGAGAATGGAGCGGGTGCAGTCGGAGCTGTGGCGGGGGCATCAGCTTTCGGCAGCGACGCTGCTACTCGCAAAGGTGAGGGTTTTCTTCTTTTTATATTACCGTGCTCTTTCTCCCCCCATAAGAGGCATCACCAGGTAGCTCAGGGTAGCTTTCTAATTTCTCTTGGTGGACTGAGCTGTCAGTCACCTACCAAAGAAAGTTTGACCTGTCACTCTTATTCCCTGCATGGAAATAAGGCTAAATCTGTTTTCTGGAAGGCATCTCTAATAAGCAGCTCTCCCCCAAAAGAGTTCGTTTAGAGATGAAGTAGAATCTAGTGTATATAAATAAGATGAAACTGAGAGGCAGAGTTTGGCTCCAGAATGGGGCCAGATCCCCAGCAAGTGTAAATCAGCATTGCTCCATTAGCCTCAATAGAGCTTCAACAATTTACACCAGCCTAGGAGCTGACCTTAGGTTTCTTTTATTAGGGTTTAGAGTGTGGCTTCAAAGCTGAACAAGGCTAAAATTTGATCTTGGTGATGCCAAAATTGCAATAGCTTTTCTGTCAAAATTTCAGCCCAAATATCTTAGATCTTGAGAAACCAGCTGTTTCCACTGGATCCAGAAAACAGACCTTTTCCAGTTTTCAGCCCTAGACACAGCTAAAATTATGGTGGTGGGTTCAGATCCAGGGGAACAATTCCAAACTGACCCACATTCAAGGTGGATTGAGGGGGATTCTTATTTGAGGTTACAGTTTGGGGCCATCTCTAATATATAATGGAGTCACAGTAAAAAGTCTATTCTATAGGAAGCTTTTCACATAGTTTTTGTTATAAACCTGATGGAGATTTTCCTCTAACTTTCTGAATAGGCTGGGCTCACTTCAGTCTGAAATGCCCATGCTAGAGGAGAATGGCATTGTTGGAAAGTTTGAGGTTAATTGGACAAGAAAATTTGTGTTTGGGGCACAAGTTTGATATGGCAAAATGGTGTCTTTCTGGCCAGGATTATGGTGCCCTGTGGGGGAAATGTGCACACCACTGCGCCTATCATTCTCCTGCAGGCAGAAAGCCATGTCTGTGCTAAGATCTTTCAAACCAGAGCTGGTGGGAAATTTTCCATTGGAATGATTTTTGATGACATGATGTTAACAGTGCCTAAGATATGTCCACATGACAGCTTTCTTGGTGAGGCAGCACTTAATGGGAATCATGGATGTGACCTATCTTGCCAGAAAAGGGAAATCCCTTCCTGCAAATTTTTGTTTTCAAATTTCCAAAAAACATTTCATCTCAAATTGGGACAAAGTCAAAAACACTCCCCCCCACCCCCCCAAGGAAGGGATTCCCAGAAAAATTCTGAAAATTAAAACAACCTCTCTGCCAAAGAGGTTCTTGTAAGTTTCATTTTCTGCTTCAGGGAAAAAGTAAAATTGACAAGAGCCTTCCAGGCAGGCTGTTGGTGGCTGACTGCCCAGGTGTTCCTTTTCCCCAGTGCTCAACTTCCTGCCACCTGCCTCACCTGGCTGTGTCTCTAGTGGGGAAGCTGAGCTGCCCTGGTTCTCTTCTCCCTACTATCTGGCTGCCAGAGAGAGGAAGTGGTGAGTCTATGAGCCAGGAAGTCAGAGAACAGGGGCACTTGGCCTCTGGCAGCCTCAGTCAGATTCTCTTATATTAAATCCTTCAGTTCTCCCCAAATGGAATTGTTCTGGAAATCCCTTCCCATGAAGAACTTTGCATTTTTGATACTGGGACAATTTTTTCCTCCCCAAAAATATGATTTTTCACAGGAAGGGATTTCTTTTTTCTGGCCTCTTATTTCAGACTCATGTGTAGATGTGCAGACTCATCCCTGCAGCGCCTCCTGCTGGTCTGTTCCAGGAATTAGCTCATTCCAGCTCTAGAGCACCCTTTGCAGGCCAGTGATCCGCCTCTCCTCTGGCCCCCATGTCCCTCCCTGGACCCAGTGCCCTTTATTCCCGCCTTGCCTCAGTATATGGCTACTTCCTGTCATTGTCTATCCCCCATGCCCTGGGGCAGACTGCAGTATCAGCCTACTCATCACTGGCAAGAAGGGTTTGGACCTGCTGCCTTGGCCTACTTCTGGGCTGCCCTCTGCAACCTCCAATACCTGTTAGTCCAATGCTAGGCTGCAGCCTGGAGCTCCCTGGCTCCTCAGCCTTTTCCCAGCCCTGCTTCACTCAGGTACCCTGTATCTGGCTTCCTGGAGCTAGGCCCTTCTCCCTTTACAGGCAGAGGGAGACTTTTTGGGCTTCTGGCTCACAGCCTCTTATAGAGGCCATCTGGGCCTGACTGGGGCATGGTCACAGCTGAGCCTACTTTCCCCAATCAACCCAGGCTTCTTGCCCCAGCCACAGCCCTCTCCTGGGCTGTTTTAAGGCTTCAGGGCAGGAGCAGGGGACCACCCTGTTACACCATGATTCCCAACAGGTACTGTTCTACCAGCAGAAGCCATAAGGTAACAGTGCCTGAACAATGGTCAACGTTGTTCTCCCTTCGGCTCCTCAATCTCCTTTTAAAATAGGTTTTTTATAAGAGTTCTGATTATTCTGCAATATTTCAACAACAAAAAAACAAAATCTCCAAGCATACCTCTTCCCTTTGCTTCATGATCTGGCCTGTCTCGCTCTGGGTTGACTCAGCATTCCTGGAGACCCGCCTTGCTGTGTCACAAGTGTTGAGATGATGGACCGAAAGAGTAGGAGGAGGGGTACAACCAGTGGCAAATTACCCACTGGGCCAATGGTCTGTGTCCAGAGACCCCGGCCAATTTGGGGACCCCCCAGAAAAATGGGCACCCCCACATCCTGACCTGCTTCACCTATCTGCCAGGTAGGCACAGGGGCTTGCCCTGCTCCACCTGCCCAGCACTCCCACCGGGAGGTGGGGTCAGGATGTGGGGACTTGCCCTGCTCTGCCCACCTGGAGCTCCTGCTGGGGAGCTGGGGATGCCCCCATGCCCAGACGCTGCTCCCCGGCAGGAGTGCCAGGCGTGGGGGCTCAGGGCAGGGCAAGCGCCTGCACCCCAACCCCATTTCCCTAGCAGGAGGGCTGGGGGGTCAGGGTTGGGGAACTGCAGGGTGGGGGTGGAGAGAGGCCCCCACTTGCTCAGGCCCAGGACCCCATAAATCCCTAATCCACCTCTGGGTACAACAGATGGCTTTTTCAAATCCAATTTCTCCCTGGATATGAACTTGTTAGGCATTGAGCTGTATCCCTCTCATTTTGAAGAGTCAGCAGTAGAATCAGGGAAGATGGTTACCTCCCTTCCCTTTGGCCATTCTGTTCTTCCAGCTAATGAGTCCCATAACAGGAGGAATGTGAATGGCAGGGTAGTTTGAAGTGTGCGTGCACACTGACTTCATATCCATTGCCACCCCACCCATTCTTCCTACTCACCCCCAGGTAGACATGCTGTATCACACAGCTGCTGTTAGAGACATCAAGCTTTGTGTTAATAAAAAGCCTGACAAAGAATAAAAGAAACAGCCTGCACTAATTGGTGGGGAAAAAATGTTGCCCCCAGAAAATTTAAAAACCACCCTGTGACAATACATAGTGTATATACTACCTGTATCTATAACAAGATTACAGCAAGATGCCAGGTTCAGTACAGTAGGAAAGAAATGGGCTCTCTTAAGTTGGTAGCTCTTTGGGACAGGGAACGTGTCTTAGTGCTGCATGCTGTGTGCTGATAAATTCACTGTGTTACCTGGGAGATCATTAATAAATAGCAATGGGGATGATATTTACAATCTCTTCAGAACTACTTCACATTGTTTCTCTGTCTTTCAGGACAGATGGTGGGTCTAACTGTATTGGACCAACTCGAAACTATCACTTGTGCAATATTCAGGTACAGTGCTCAGTATATTCTCTCCCTGCTGCTTCCTCTCCTGAAGGAGCTTAATTTTCTTCAGAAGCCATGTGCTGAGCCCACTCAGTGCCAATAGGATTCTTCTCCTCCCAGGAGCACCAGAGCCAGTACTGCTGGTGAACACTGTTTGCTTGGGGGTGCTCACCGGTGACTAGGCCCCAGGCTAGAATTTGTGCCCTTGTGCAATAGATTCTGGGCACATACCAACTCTGTTTGGTGATTGCAGCATATAGATATTAGTATAATTACAATTATCTCACCCTCAGTTTTCTGAAAACCCCAGTATCTGCTCACTACACTGAGAATTCCTTCTACTATCCAGAGCCTATTCAGAGATTCCCAATACATACAGAGCATCAAGGCTGCATTTGAGAGACTGTGGGAAGCAGAGGGATCAGGAAGACAATATGAGAAAAGGTTTAGGGCTCTGGGTCTGAATCCTTTGACTACGAGACAGGTCTGGTTTATTATGGACAATGCCATGGAAAGAAATCAAGGAGCACTCATACTGTTGATGTTCGTGGTTATAGCTTGGTAGCCATCCAAAGACCTTCTCTCTGGGAAGAAGCAGTTCCCTAACCACCTGCTTTAAGAGAAGAAAGAAGCTGGCCTGACCTGGAGACAGCATAATGCGCTGTCATGTGTCAGAGCTGCATTCAGGAGTGACTTTGTCATTGCCCGTCTGTGAGGAAACTGTGAGGAACACACCCCAGTGAGATCCTTTCCTTTACCTCCCTCCTGCCTGTGAGAACGTTTTGCGACTGGGTCCTCTCTTCCCCCACAGAGCTGCCCTGAGGGCTCCAGAGACTTCCGAGCAGAGCAGTGTGCTGAGTTTGATGGCACAGAATTCCAAGGAAAGAGATACAAGTGGCAGCCTTATTATGGAGGTAATGAATACAAGGTTTTAAACTTGTTTGCTTTGGGGGTATTTGGCTTTGCCTGAAAGTAGGGGGTCTCTGTCTGGAAAGAGTCCTAAATGCATAGGTGTCTGTCCGGAGGGGTCCTCTTCTGGAACAGCTACAGGTGTCTGTTGCAATGGATCATCTTCCAGAACAATTGCATAAGATCTCTGGCAAGGGTTGCCTTCGAGGCACAGAAATCTATAGCTCCACCAGCTGTTCAACACCTTTGATAATCAGGCAAAAAGTATCTCAGATTGGATCCCCCAAAATCAAAGCTCTTCATGTTCGCTGCCAAAAATCTTGCTACATGTGGTTTGCTCAAGGACACTCAGAGAACCAAGTCTAGAGGCAGGAATAGAAATCAGACGTCCTAACTCTCTGCTCTACCCTCTGGACTCTACTGTCTTCCATATTCACCCAGCCAGCTCTGAGTGATTGGTTTTTTTTAAGCTTACTTGAAGAATTTCATTCTTTGTTGATATGTTACTGCTGTTCCTCTGTCTTAACATTTGTTCAGTCTCTCTGAAAAGCCTCATACTACATGGGAATGCATTGTGTAGGAACCAGTCATTAATGTTAATAGCAATCCACTCCTCAGGGCCTAATCCTACATTTAAGGTTCAGGCTCATGGTGTGTTTGTAAGGGATTAACCATGTCACATGACACCTGCTATTTTCTTCCCTTCCAGCTCCCAATAAATGTGAGTTAAACTGTATTCCCAAGGGAGAGAACTTCTACTACAGGCATAAGGAAGCAGTAACTGATGGGACGCCCTGTGAGCCAGGCAAACGGGATGTTTGTGTCGAGGGGGTCTGCCAAGTAAGTCATCCTACCACTTCATCCCTTTTCTGTGAGAGAGAGTAGGTGTATGTCAGTCTTCTTGGCATTTCCCTTTATCCTGTCCAGCACTTCCCAAACAATGCCCTTGTTACCCAACAACACAGCAAATGCATTTGGTTTCTAGGGAACTGAAGGAAGAGTGGGGAGCATGTACATACATTTCTGTGGACTCTTGGGGAGAGTTAACCACCAGCCCAGTCACCCACCCTTTCTACTGCACCTCAGAGCTATCTAGTTTATCCTCCTCCTAGTGATCAGTCTAGGCCTTGGCCTTTTCTTTCTCCATCCCATCCCTTGCTCTGGTTTTGGTTTCAGCACATTAATGCTGTTGTTTTCTGACAGGCTGTGGGCTGTGACAACATGCTCAATTCTGCCAAGAAGGAAGATAAGTGCCTGCAGTGTGGAGGGGATGGCAGGGCCTGTTACGAGGTGAAGGGCACTTTTGATGTGCTCAGCCTCCCCAAAGGTACAGTAGTAGTGGATTTTCTAGGAGGGTGAACAGGGGAGAAGGACAGAGTAAGCCTAGCCTCATTTTGACCCTTCACATGAAGCTGATGGATTTATCTGCTCTCTCTGTTTACTGGAGCCATTAGACCAGTGCACTCACCCAATCCACCCATACAGCAGGCTAGAGCTAGAAAACAGTGATCACCTCTATGTGCGGGTCTCCTCCTATTTCCCACTGCAACCCTAAGGTTCTCCCACTCGCCCTCTCTTGTAGATGCCGCAACTCTTGTAGACAAGAGACGCTCCATTAAACTATCCCTCAGAGCATGCCTGCTGGAAGTGCTCTTTGCAATGGAGCTGGGTACCCAAGGTCTGCAGAACCTCTCAAAGGAGTGGGAGACTGAGACCAGGACTTGGAACCTGGCTCTCCCACATTTGTCTGGCTCTGAACTACTTCTTCAGCCTAATGATTGCACTGGGATGAATCTTTGTCTGCGGAGTTGCAATCTGATGCATTTTGAAATGTCTGAGATAGGAAACACTGAAAATTAGGGTTTATAATGGAAGCCCAAACGGGCTCCTGACCATATTGTTCTCAGGGTGCGATGCTCTGATAACACTGCTCTCAGATGTATTTTAGCCATAAAGTGGGTGGACTAAACCATGGGTGAAACAAATCTGGGTGCAGCCATCCTAAAATCAATGAAGCTGCAACAGCTGGATTGAGTTCTTTCCAGTTATCTCCAAACTCATCCATGCAGCCACTAGTGCAGCTGGGCACAGCTCCCACGCACACGGGCGAGCCTCTCACATCCTCCATCACTGTCTGTCAGTACCTTGACCAACTTCCTTCATTTTCTTCAGGTTACAATCAAATCTTCATCATTCCCATGGGAGCCACAAGCCTCCGCATTAAGGAAGTTATGCCCAGCAGGAACTTCCTGGGTAAGACAGACATTGTAATGAATGTATTACGACACCATAGAAATGGACTCAAGCCACAAAATTCTATTCTGACTTTCAAACACACGGGAATTCAGGGGCATGTGGGGCTGAAGCTTGGCCCTGCCCCCTGCAAAGGGAGGAGCTGGACACAAAGTTCAATTCTAAATCCAGGTTCGGATATTGAACACCATTAAAGAACTAGGGGTGCTCAGACCTGGGACTCAGACTTGGCCCAGCACCACTACTGTGACTCTACATATGTGAGGATAAAAAGACCAAGCCCTATTTAAACCTTCTGTCTGGAACTTCTAAGAGTCTGACAAACATGGCAAAGTTTGGGTCGGGATTTGTCTGTTTGCCACAAAGCTTGTGTCACAAAGTTCCTCCTCTACCTTGGTGGGTCCTGCGCTTCTTGGCAGATTTGCTCACCTCAGTGATCTTCCCCACAGTCTGGGTCAACTCCTCCTGTGTCTCATCAGGAGTTGGGAGGTTTGGGGGGAACCCGGGCCCGCCCTCTACTCCGGGTTCCAGCCCAGGGCCCTCTGGATCGCAGCTGT